>NW_022045700.1:0-43228 GCF_003285905.1 Drosophila hydei | reverse complement strand
TATACTTTCAAGTTAGTGCATATATTAACATTTATTAAGAAAGAAAAGAATTACTTTTTATTTAACTATTTTTAGAGTCTACAAAATGACCGAATTTTTTGGATCGCATACTTTCACTTGACATAGTTTACGATAACAGTGAAAGAATATTTTGTAGTTATTTTTGAAGCAATTTTGCTGGGAATCTATTCGATATGAATATTTTACAAAAATAATTGGCTAAGTAATCTAGAATTATGATATACTGTTCAAAGGTTTGCGACTTGTCGAATCCGAATATGACAAATAGAAGAAATAGCGTTTTCGATTTGTAGAGTAAAGTACATTTACTGATTACTCATATTTCGTAGGTCTGTGCTTTTTTAGTATTATTATTCTTGGAAATATTGGATATAGCTATCAAGATACTAGTTTGTACAATCGCTGTCAATACTTTAGGCTTGATTTCTAAACCAGATTCTCATAAAAATAATGTTTCAGTTGAAACGTAAAAAGTTTATGGACATTTGGTTTGTTGTTGACCAACTATTGTATACATAAAAATATATTTTTGAAATTATTATAATAATAAGTATTTTCATTATTGTCTTGTTGAATCTCTTTTAGGGTCTGATATCGATCCATTTCATTGTCATTTGAACTCATGATTCACGTCAAGAAGTACTATTAGTTAGTCTCCTTTTTTGTAATTTAATTCCCATTCGTAGCATCCCATGCACTATGTATGTGTGCATATAAGTATGCTCCAAATCTCATATGTAACGCTTGCCCACGCGCAAAAGCCGTAAAATCAATACCTACGTTTTAGCAGAAGGAAATGGTGTGGGTGATGCCTACAAGCATCAGCGAGCTACGTAATTTTATACGGCAGAGGGCAGCCTAAATAAGTGAGCGAGTTACATTTACATATCCACGGGGCCTGGAGTCGAGCTATTCAATTTTTCTTTCTTTTTTTTGTATCAGGACCAGGTGCGTGCTATTTGAATAGCGCGTGTCGTCGGCGTCTTGTGAAGCGCAAAGAGAGGCGCGTGCAATGTACATATAAATTAATTGTGCGAGCATTTTTCAGTTCCTCATTTTTGTTATTTCTTTCATATCGCAGACTCACTTATTGCCACGCAGCAGAGACTCTGTGCACTGACCTGCCCTCAAATTGCAAATTGCAAGCGTTGCAGCAAAATCATAAGCGTAAACAACAAATCATGCTGAGCATGTTTATATACACATACACACATATTTCCCTGTGCATGTATTTATGTGTGTGTGTGTAATCAATTAACTGATTCAATCATATTTAAGTGAAATGCCTCTGTGATTGAGATGTCTGGCGAGCATTGCGTGTGACGCGCAATTGGAAAGTGAAAATTGTTTGTGAACTGTTGACAAAACTACAGCAAAACGTCCTCCATATAAGATAGATGACTGTGCGAGATTTCGTCAAATTACAAAAATATATAATAATATATTTAAGTTTCGAAAGAGCTGAATTCAAGCAGGGTGAACACTATAATGATCAGTGTTTAAAACCTAATTAGTTTCTAAATTTACGAATCCGTGAAATCTTTAAGTTCTTAGACAAATATTTCACTAAAAGGGGAACCAATATCTATATATATTTATTTATTATTAATTTTCTATCTTTCTATACTCTTTAATCTGCTAAAATCTATGATGCCTCTTGAATTTCTCTTTACAATTCGCCTGGCTTTGTTATATTTTAATAAATTGATCAATAAATCTATTCTCACTAGACTATGTTTTTTTTAAATATTGCTGTTCTTATATGTGTATGTATTATTTATTATATAAGATATGTTCGCAATAATTTGAACTTTAGCCAAAATTTGCTTCTAATAAATAAGATTAAATTTTCTTATACTTAGTATTTGTTTGCTCTTTGAACATTTTTTTAATTTTAAGCAAATTATTTTAAATAACATATATTTTAGTCTAGGATACGCTTCTGTTGTTGTCTGGCATACAATTTACAGTAAAACTGATATTTCAGATTGTAATCAATGAAGTGCCTGAGCATATTTGAAATAAGCTTTTAGATAGCTATACTAGGAACATGACAATTCTACTGATCAGGATAACATTATAGTATACTATGGTACATATCATTTTTATTTGGCTTTTCCTTTGAAGAGATTTCAACTGCAAATATCAATAAAGCAACCATATGCAATAAAGCATCTGCATATCGTTGTCTATGTACTCCTATGGAGTGCCAAAGATACAGTGAGCTATCTCTAAGATGAGCAACTGCAGTTGGTCTCTTAGAAAAATATATTATAAAGTGAATCATTTCTTTACAAAAATATGATTCACATTCCTTTTAGCTTTACTAATCTATTGATTGTCATTTTTTGAAAAGATAAAGTATTTATGGTTTTGAGTATAAGAACTTAAAAAATTATCAGGCTCAAGAAGTGATTCCCATAATAAACAAAATATGTAAGACCTTAAAAAAGATTGCTATTTCCACTTAATTTACGCGAGTGAAAGTGAATTTGACAGAAAATTACCTTATAATTAACTTTTGCGAAACAGTAATGAAGCCCTAGCGAAAATATTGTGTAACAATATAGCGCATGTAGTTCACGTTTACAGCTATTAACTATTCAGTATTTAAATAACTTTTAAAACTGTCAAAAGTCGAAGAAAAATAATATATTCAGTATTATTTTATGCATTGCTAAAACTGCACGCTTTATGGAGTTTAACCTATTATTAAAGATCAAGTTTCTATATAATTAAGCTCGTTGCCCAACATCTGTGCACAGCTATTAAAGCTACATATAGTAGCTTTTTTGTTCTTGCCTCGCTGTTATTGTTTGTCATAAGCGAAAATCGTTTGGCTCGGTGCACGCGCACCTAGAACAAAACAACGCACGTACGAACAGTTATTTGGGTGCATGTAAATAGATAAAGTTCGCCGTGAAGTCAAATGAAAAGAGTTGCGCAGTTGGCGAGAGGGAGCGAGCGCTAAGCACAAGCCCAGAACAGTAATTACGATGCAGAGAAGGCCGCTCTAAATGACAACAATAAATTCACAGAAGAGCGAGCAAAAGCTAATTTGGAAATGAATGAACGCATTGCTACACACACATGCACACATGGACACAGATAAACGTTGACAAACCGAAACCCACAGGGGTTTTGTTTGGCATTCAAATTTCGTAGCCAAGCGTTGCAGCCTTTTGGCATTTCATTTATTTACTTCGTTATCAGAAACTTTAACTTCAACTTTGAATGCAATATAATTCGTTCTAAGTACACAATTCAACAACGTTTGTCATAGATCTCTTTTATGATCTACAATAACCGTTTGCATGTTAACAGAATATCACTGTAAGCAGTTTTAAGTCTGTTATGATAGCGGATGAATGTCCGTAAACGGGTTGAAGTCTGTTTATAACTGCGGATGAATGTACGTAGCGCACGAGTGCATATTGAGTACATTTGCACCCAAACGGCGCCAACAACAGAGTGCGAACACTGCAGAAAGCCAGGTAAGCAAAAAAAAACAACAAATATTGTCAATACAATACACTTATGTAGGCTTTGCAATGAGCATGACTAAGAATTTGTGTACTGCTGTCCCACCTGCATAGACTGTGATTGAGTCACAGGGTCGCACGCGACCAAAACAATTTGATACGCATTTATAAAGATAGTCTGCATTCTATTTACCACTTACCTGTTAAAAATATTCCAAACAAAGAGACAGCTGACGAATTATGTAGCAGAAACAAAGTGCACATATAAACACACACACGCGCACACACACACTCACATACGTATGTTTGTGTATGTATATAATTTTATTTATATACCAGTGTCACAGTTTGCTGTGAAATTTTATTATTATTATTTTATTGCAATTGGATTTTTAGAAAAATAGCTGTGTGCTAGTTTCTAAATTGCGTTTTTCACATTTTTTGCATTGTTATTTATTTGTTTTAAAGACTTCTTTCGTATTCCCGATTTATGTTGTATTCTCTTTTCAGTCGCAGCTAACTTTGCAGTGACGTGCTGTAACGCTGCTGGTTCACAGTAGACTAACAGCGCGTTATCATGTTAAAACTCAAAAGAAACTGCACTGCTGAAAATCGATTAGTTCCGATAGATGCGCAAAATTTAAAAATGCAAATTGTAGTTAACATAAATTTGATTTATTTATTTATTATATATTAATGTATTTTTATTTTTTTTGGAATGATTTCTTATTGCAGTAAGTGAATTCGACTATGTTTCTCTAGATACTCTCTTCTGGTAAAGCTCTTTATGCAATCTAAGCATTGAAAAGGACGTTCTCCCGAATGAGTGCGTATATGATTGACTAAATGGCTGCTTTGCGTGAAGGCCATATGGCAATGTGGACACTGATAAGGTCTGTCACCTGAATGGACACGGTTGTGCCTTTCCAGATTGACACTTTGTGTGAACGTTTTTGGACAGTGTAAGCACTTGTACGGCCTTTCTCCAGAATGAACACGATTGTGCCGCTGAAGATCTCCGCGATTCGCAAAAGTCTTTGGACACAGACAACATTTGAAGGAACGTTCCCCGGAATGGGCACGTATGTGCTCCTGTAGATACCATTTACTAGTAAAAGCTTTTGCACATTCGGTGCACTTGTAGGGTCGCTCGATATGGCTATGCTTCTCCAGCTCTGTCCATGAAGATGAGTGCGAATGAATGCGAATATGATTGGCTAGATGGTTGCTCTGTGTGAAGGCCTTCGGGCATTGGACGCACTTGAAGGGTCGTTCGCCGGAGTGAACTCTCATATGTTTGTCCAGATTGCAGCTCTGATTGAAGGCTTTCTGGCAGTAGATGCAGGAGTAGGGTCGCTCGCCAGAATGAATGCGAATATGCCTTTTAAGACTTCCTCGATTCGTAAAAATCTTTGAGCAAATCGGACATGGCTGAGCTTTATCTGATTTGTTCAGTTGAAGTTTCACTGGTTCATTAAGCTGTTCTTTGTGCTTCCCTTGCCTATCGGCTCAATGAACTCCTGCTCCTCGCTTTTTATGTGCACTTCTATATTTCTATGGACTTGCTCCTCTTCTTCTTCAATTCCTTAGCCTCCACTTTAATGCTACATTCTGGATATTGCCAAGCCTCGCGCAGCAGCTGACTAAAGTGTTGATAGCTCTGCTCGCATCTTCTTTTGAAACGATATGCATTCTGCGCAGCTAGCACGCAGGCTAAACATATTTGTTTTGGAAATGGATCGTCGCGTAGCACAAGACAGTCAACGCATTCGTTAAGCATCTCGGCCAGACAGGGCTCGGATTTGTCGGATTGATCACGTTCAGCGAAGATATCCACTAGAGTGACAGCGCTGCTTGTACAAACGCGACAAACTTCTTCCATTTTAAATGGGAAGGCAAATTTTTCCAAATCCTCTTTTTGTTTATGTTTTCTTTCTATATCAATTTGTAACGCAAGCTGCATCCGGGTGGTCAGCAAATACCTAAAAATATACTAGTTTTTGGTAAAAATACCATATGTTGTATTTTGGCTTTGTAGCGATAACGATTATATTTATTTATACCTTAAATGAGGATTAAAATGCTTTTTGTTATTTATATAAGTTAATATAATTTTAATTTAACAATTTCTTCATTTTATATTCTATTACGCTCGAAATTTTGGTGTACATCTTTCAGTTAACCGTCATCGAACCAATCGAATAATGCGGCGAAGTTTGTTTAACAGCGCAACATGTTCCTACAGCTATACAGTCATAGCATTACTCTCTCTGCTCTCTTAAGATTACCTGCACGTATATCTTATTGGACTGTTGAGAACAGCACTTGTTAACATCGTGCGTCGACTCTAACAGCTGTTACACAAAACTGTTATTGTATATCTTGCTGTTGACGCGTGTGGTCGGGTTTTTTCGGCGGTAAATGCGGGTATTATAATCTAAGCAACAAATATAAGTGCAAAATAAAGAAAAAATTCATGAAAAATTGCAAAAATTTCTAAATGTGTTGAAGATCGCGATAAACATAATATTAGTTAAATAAAGGTAAATTATAGCAATGCAAAGCTATTTTTAAGAGTGTGTGTGTAGCAAAATCGATTATTCAATCTGTGTGTGAACGTATGTGTATGCGTATGCGTATGCGTATACCTCAGTGTATGTGTGAGCATGTGTGTGTTTGTTTTAAAGTTTTTTATGCATTGGGCATACCACTATAAACGGAAAACTTAACATAATATGCCAATTTAACTAATTTAAAATGCAGCAAAGACAATTGAAAGAAAAATACGAATAAAACGCAAACGACAAAGCAAACTGCAAAATGTAGAGAAGTGTATACCAAAAGCAGAGCGGTAAAAAAGTCCAACCAGAAACGTACACAGTCACAGTTACACACACACTCGCACAGAAACACAAATTCATTTGCTCATACTCTTACACACATATTCACACATACTGAGACAAACGGCTAAGCGCGTACACAAAGTAAATGAGCGCAAAAGCAATTGCGAAAAAGAAAAACAAGTGCAAAAGCAAAACACAGTCTATGAGTGTGTGTGTGCGCGTGTGTGTAAAAGCAAAAGCAAACGCAAAGCGAAAGATTTAATAATTAATTTAATGCCTCAGCTTGAGTTTAGCAGGAAAGACAAAAGTTCTCACTGAGCTGGCAGCTGATGCAGCTGCCAGTGGGTGTGAGCGAGAACGCAGCATATGTCCGGCCATCAGCTGTTTTGACACTTGACACGATCGTCGCCCGTGTTGTTTTTTCTCGTTTTTTTTGTTGTATTTGATTTACTTTGTTTTAGTTTTTTTTTGCATTTTCTTTGCTGCTGTGTTTGCTTGCCTAAACGAGTTGCGCTTTGATTTTTGCGTTGTGTTAATTAATGCAAATTGGTTTATTTATTGAGTTAAATTGTTTTTATGCATAGTTTGGTTTCAATTGACGCAAAAGCAAATGCAAAGTCAAGCAAAGTCAAAAGCAATAACAATATTTCAAATAAAATATATAAATAATTACAAAAGAAACAAAAACAGTGAAAAGTAAAAACAATGTAGAATAAAAAACTATCTGGCAACTCTCTACAAGTTATTGTTCCCCTTAAAAAAAAATTAAGTCAAAATTTCCAACGCTAATTTTTGTTTTATCCTTTTTCTTACACATTCTCTTTGCAGCTACACAGAGAAAAAAAAAAGAAAATTTAAATTTAAAAGCGGAATTAAAGAATTTCAAGTGTTAAACCAAATGTTAGTCTAAGCTTAAAGTGTAAAACTAGTTTAAGCCCGCAAAGTGTTAACAAAAGTAAAAACAAAACATAGTAATTTATAATATTAATCCAAAAAAGAAACGAAAACTGTAATAAATAATACAAAAACCAACAACAACAACAAAAGCTGAAGCTTCCACTAATACAACAAGAGCAAGAGTTAAACAGTCAGTTTTTACGGCTAAAAACGAAGGCTAGAAAAAAGGCTAAACGTGAATAGCTGCGCTTTGCAATCAGCCCAATTGCATTAAAATTTTCTTTTGACCGTTGTTAATCAATTCGCCAAAATAGCTAAATCCATTTTACAATTTCTAAAAAAGAAAAAATCCCATCATAGTTCAGGAACGGCAAGCGGCAGCGGCAGCGGATCAGAGGGCAAGTTACAGCAGCAGCACAGCAACGAGGAGGAAGGCGGTGGTGCAGGTGGAGGACAGCAGGAAGCAGCCGCCGCTAGCCACAAAATAACGCCGCCGACCACAACAGCAGCAGCAGCAACAGCAGCGGGCAGAGCATCGGGTGCAGGAGTCGAAGCAGGAGTCGGAGCCGGTGTAGCCAAAACAGACGCAGCTGCTGCCTCTGGCGAGGAGCCGCCGTTGGCGAACAACCAAAGCAACAGCTCACCTCAAGCTCAGGTCTCGGCCAGCGCCACGTTTCGTTTGTCTTCGTTGACGGGCACCATCTCGAAAATGGGCAATAACGCGACCACATCCAACAAGAAGGTGGATGCCGCCGAGACGGTTAAGGAGTTCCTTGAACAGGCCAAGGAGGAGTTTGAGGATAAATGGCGTCGCAATCCAACCAATACGGCTGCGCTCGATGATTTCGAAAGGATCAAGACACTGGGCACCGGCTCCTTTGGCCGCGTCATGATCGTGCAGCATAAGCCAACAAAAGACTACTATGCCATGAAGATATTGGACAAGCAGAAGGTCGTCAAGCTGAAGCAGGTGGAGCATACGCTCAATGAGAAGCGCATCCTGCAGGCGATACAGTTCCCATTCTTGGTCTCGCTCCGCTACCACTTCAAGGACAACTCCAATCTCTACATGGTGCTGGAGTATGTGCCCGGCGGCGAGATGTTCTCGCATCTGCGAAAAGTCGGACGCTTCTCGGAGCCGCATTCACGTTTCTATGCAGCACAGATTGTGCTCGCATTTGAGTATTTGCATTATCTGGACCTCATCTATCGCGATCTGAAGCCGGAGAATTTATTGATCGATTCGCAGGGCTACTTGAAGGTCACCGATTTCGGCTTCGCCAAGCGGGTCAAGGGCCGCACCTGGACGCTATGCGGCACACCTGAATATCTGGCGCCCGAAATCATTTTGTCCAAGGGCTACAACAAGGCCGTCGATTGGTGGGCGTTGGGCGTGCTGGTCTACGAAATGGCAGCCGGCTATCCGCCGTTCTTTGCGGACCAACCCATACAGATCTACGAGAAGATCGTCTCTGGCAAGGTGCGCTTCCCCTCGCACTTTGGCTCCGATCTGAAGGATCTGTTGCGTAATCTACTGCAAGTGGATCTGACCAAACGCTATGGCAATCTGAAAGCAGGCGTCAATGATATTAAGAACCAGAAATGGTTCGCCTCCACGGACTGGATTGCGATCTTCCAAAAGAAAATCGAAGCGCCGTTCATACCGCGGTGTAAAGGTCCCGGGGATACAAGCAATTTTGATGATTACGAAGAGGAGGCGTTGCGAATTTCCAGCACCGAAAAGTGCGCCAAGGAGTTTGCCGAATTCTAGAAGATGCACAAACAACAACACGCATTCAAGTCACCATCTTCGTTACCATCGTCGTTGTTGTCGTCGTCGTCGTCTCGTCTATATGTCTACTACTTACTACAACTACTACTATTACTAGTGCTACAACTGCAGCTGCAACTGCAACTGCAACTGCAACTGCTACTGCAACTACAAATGCAACTGCAACTTTTACATCTACTTGGGTCTAGCTGGTCATATACTTATCACACACACACATACCCATACACACAACCCAACACACACAAACACCAACACCAATACAATACAGCACAACACAACACACATCAAAAGAAACCCCAATTGGATTTTTCATACCCAGTCGCAACAAATAACAAATAACAGTGAGTATCCAATTGGAATTATTTACATTATAATGCATTGATATTATATAACATTCAGAAAGGATATTCTATTTATTTATTTTTTTTATAATAAAATTTAAACTAGTTAAATATAGTTATAATTAATAAATATATAATATATTATATATTTGGAGGAGCTCAAACTGAGACATCTTTACATTGCATTGAATCACTCTTATTGTATAGTCTTGTGTACATATATATGTATATTAAGATAACACATATTATAAGTTCGGAAACTTTCAATTAAAAGTTATAAATATGCCTTATAAATCAAACAACAATAAATATTAATATCAGCAAATATGATAATCAAAAACAAGTCCATCAGTACGTGATTATTAGGTGTATTTGAAGTCTTTTCAGTCAAGTCTTTTTTCTGTCTTAATGTTAAATGCAAGCAGCAATGTATGCTTTCATTACTACTTTTAAATTACTAGAAAATCTTCATTTGTGACCAAGATATTGCCTCTTGAATTTAATTAGTATCTTTCTCACACGCCACCTATTGGCGCGTAGAGTAACCTGTCGCTGTTAGTTGACCTTGTCGGAAGTCTTTTCAGCGCGCGATATCTCACTGATAAATAAAATTTTCAAACATTTTCAAAAGACTTGTATAGAAGAAAAAATGTACTTTCTGTTATTGCAGAAATAAAAATTTAACTAGATATGATAGAAGCTGAAAATGCCATAGAGGCGTTTTTTGCATTTTAGGTTAATATATATTTGACCTTTTAGCTCTATTCTAGTTTCAGTATTGCGCTCACTTAACCACCACAAACCATTGAAAAAGTATAGTCTGATACTTGGTAACTAAATTTGATCAAAGTAAATTAATTTTGTGGTCCTGTGGTTTCTTCAAGGTTTGATAGGCGAGCATTCTATAGGAAATGAATCTCAGATTTTTGCTTTATTTATTCAGTTTTGTGCAGCCACATACTTGGGTATAGGGTATCAGTGATGTATTATCTTTCATTCAAATAGTGTTCTTATATAGGCAAACGTAATTTGCACTCTATATTTACATTCTATTCCCTAAGAGATCGGTGTTGTGATATATACGCATAGATAATGATGGAAACTTTGTTCCATAAATGATTTACGATTGATGGTTGTTTGTTTCCCTTTGGACAGCACCTTGAAGTTGATGAAGCACAGCAGCAGCTTCTTAAGCACACGAACCCGAACTGAGTTCATCAACTCAAATTGTTCTGATTGTGCTTTAGACAGCTTCTGCTTTTCACCCTCTTCATTATCTCACTCTGCCCACATTTTGTTGAAAGCGTGCCGGTCATTCTTTTAATTAGTTTGACTCGTTGCAGCTGTCAGTGAGTCGAATTTCTTGGTATTTGGCGGGCTCTATATGTGTCGGTGGGTCGACAAAGGCTTTGGCAACCTGCTCGCACCACATGTTGAGCACATGTTCCTTCCATTGAAATAATTCCTAATACGTGCTCTTACTCGACTCTGGCCGTTTCAGTTGCTGGGAAACACCATTCGAGATAATGCTAAATGTCAGAGCTTTTTTTTTCAATCGTTCAAAAGTGCTCAATGAATCAATGAGTTGAAAATAATTCGCGTTTGACACTAACTATGCGTTGTTAGATAAGAAATTTCTGTCACAGGTGGTAATAGAATACTTTGTGGTTGTAGACTACGAATATTTTACTGCCAAACACATTATATAATATGGCGAAAGATTAGATTAAAGGTATTATCTAATATCGTATAGATATATATATGTATATAAATATTATGAATTACAAGTTATGCATCTTTAAATAAAAGCATTGCAATGACAACCACAGATATTTCTCTGATAATATTTTTATTTAAACAATAAATATATATTAAATTAAAAAAATAATAATAATTTAATATATTGATGTATAAATATAATTAAAATACAAATATTAAAGTTTAATAATGTTAATATAATAATGTTATTCATTTAAAAATTTTATTTTTATTTATATATATTATGTTATTTTTTACATTTATATTAACTCTGCCTTTGACTGATTGATAATAAATTAAAAATATGCAAGTATTTGGGTTAATTAATTTGCGTCTGCTGAAGAGATAATAGCTATAGCCCTTCTTACAAAATTTCCCTACACGTAATTGTTATTTCTTTTATCTTTTTTTTACTTTTTGGTAATTAAAACTTTTGCGTGAACGAAAATTTCTTGCTTGCCTCAAAAACACAGCCCTCAGTTTGCTACCTGTCTCTCTCACTGTCTCTCTCACTCTCTCCCTCACTCTCTCTGTTCATGCTCACTTTTCGCATTGAACTTTGCGTTTAACCAAATCAACTTGGCGACCAAAATGCCACAAAATATTGATATTTACACTTGACCCATTTGGTTGCCTTGACAGTCGAGTATGTATGTATGTACATGAGTGCTTTTGTATGTATGTGTGTTGTGCTGTCCTTAGCATAACTAATGTCAAGCCAGCAAGGCTAACAAAATAGAAAATTTGTGTATATATGTATTTATATTAAATATATATACATAATTCTATGCGCTTTTGCTTTGCAGTTACAAATGGTTTTTTATACTCGTTTTTTAAGTGGAAAAACGGGTATATTAGTTGTGCACAATAATATAGAAAATTGATATTTAAACTAAAAGCTTCTGCGGTGCCTGGTATTATGAGCTGTTAAGAAGAGCTTGAGGGCGTGGCTAAATTAACTTGGTAAACTGTTATTAATCACATAACAAATATTATGATTGTATTATGGTCAATCTGTAAGTTCTAGAAACTTACACCTGGCCTTATCAAAAGAAAATTACTTTAGACTGCCTATATATATACCTTCAGTTTTGGTTCTGTTCATTAGGGCGATTGTTGTATAGTTGAAATTTAACTGTTTCTGTGTTGTCAACAACAACCATTTTGCAGTCTGTTACACCCGACTGCAACATTCTGACTTTTCGCGTGCTTTTCGCCCATTAGCCAAATACGCATTGTTGTTGGTTTTTCATTAAAAGTCAAGACGCTGCGCGTTATTAATATAATAATAAATTATAAGCAGCCACTGTGCGGCAAATGCGTGTAACAGGCGAATAAAACGTCAAGAAAATATACAAAAAAAAAAAAGGAAAACATAAAACATTTATAATTATGAAATTTACAAGTCAAGGCGTGGGCCGTCGTCATTAAAGAGTCAGTAGAAGCATACAGTGTAGACTGCTGCTGACCTCCACAATAGACGAAATATTTGTATACTAAATACTTTAGCTGCATTTCATATAACACATTGACCGTGACCTTGCCTGACCTCTGGATAGGCTCTGCTGGCTTGTCTTCTGCTAATTTGTTTATTCCATTCCTTCATGTGACACATTTCTTGCTCAATTTTATTGGCACTAATTAATGTTCGAAGGGAAACAAAAAAATAAAAAGGAAACAAAAATTGTATTCATCAATCATTTCTTTTTTATTTGTTTCACTTTTCGTTTTCAGCCCCGTGGCCAATTATATCGATAGTCTGAGCAACTAGCACTTAAGCATTTGCCTATTTACATAAACCCCTCCAAAGTGCTCAATGAATATATATGAGTCGCGTTGTCTTAGATATGACTAAGACTTAGGCTTTAAGGCCTAATAGGGATATTGTGTTAGGGTATTGATGTTAAAGTTCATAGTAAACTAAATATTGCCTAATGATAATTATCTAAACTGATAATAGTTCTATCAATTCCTCAGTTTCTCAACATTCCATTCAATGTTCACATATTAATCAATTTTATGGTAGCTATAAAACTCTGTGTACACATTTCTTTTGTTTTTGTTCACTTTTTATATTCTTAAAAATGTTTTGTACTAGCCTTCACTATTTCGCAATATTATTTATTGTAATTTAGGAAAATATTTTTATAGAAAATATATATAATATAGTGGGATCAACTTCTTTATAGGGACATCCTATAGCTAAATTCTTATAGATAAATTATTATTAACCTTAGAACTCTTTCTAAATCAGTTTAAAGCGCATTGAAGCTAATCTTATAGTGCTATATATCATATGTAATATTTCTTAAACACTTCAAAGTGTTTCATTGCCATATTATTATCATATATAATCTTAATATGTATAAAAGTATTTCTCCATGTATTTATTTTCAAAAAAAAACTTCAAAGTGCATCGAAGACAGTTTAAGTCTTTTTAAATAAAGTTTTAACTTTATAATTTCAGACGTGAATTCTATGAAAACTATTAAATACTTTAAGATTTTTTGTGATTTTTGTGCCCTATAGAAAAATAGGGTATATTTGCCTTTAGGTAAAAGTACAGTTGTGTTCATGAAAATTTTAGTAGTAAATTTACATTAAATAATTTTTATATTTAAATATTATTTATTTATTTATATATTTATATATTTTATTTTAATATTATATTTTATTCTTGTCTCTGCATTTGTGCCATATCTTCGTGTGGTTCATCTGACTCAATTTCGCTTGCTGTTAGAGCCACACAATCTAAGAATTAAAACTGGAAGCTTAAATTTATTTCAAATTGATACCGATTTTCACTTATTTTTAACATAGCTTAAGCTATATTTTAAATGTACACAATTAATGTCTAGATTAACGGTAAGCAAACTCACTAAATGATTACTTTGATTTGGTTACATAAAAATCTTATTGTTAAAAGATAAAAATTCATTTAATATTAGAGAGAATATTTTCAATATTAGCTTGACACATCGTTCAAGGTATTTCCTAGTCGAGCATTCCCTATAAGAATACTCTTACTTTTATTATTTTGACATTACCTAAGCAGCAGCAAGTGGCCGACACTCGCTGTAAGCTTCAATTAAGCCGTTAACTCATATTTGGCTTAAAGGAAATTGATAGATTTTCATGAAAATAATATAATATTATGAATTAATATTTAACAGCTATCCATTTATTTGACGCCATTGCAATTGTCTTTTAACTCACGCTATCAACTGAAACTTTCTTTTAATTTTACTTTTGATAGTGTGAGTTCTTCATCACTCTCAATAATTCATAGACTTATACTTATCTGAAATCATTTTTATATAAAAACTGAAATTCTAATTGACGAAATGTGAGCGATAAATTAACAGGTTTTATTATCTCACACGCGCTATTTATTTAAACCAGATAGAGCTACTTTTTATTGGATTTTTGTTGAAATTAGTCAATTTTGTAGTCATTTCTTATTAGCCCCGCTTTTAATACAGTTAGTAATACAGTTAGTGGGTAAAAGTATTGCATATCTTCTTGTCTCGTCTTCTACTGGGGCGGAACTGTCTGATTAGTTGGGTGAAATGGGGTCAAATTTGGTTCAAGTGTCTGCACAGTATAAGTTCAAATCGCTGCTGGGTGCCACTCAGCAGTAGAAACAACAACAACTGCAGCAGTAGCAATAATTTTAACATTCGCCACGGCAACTCGTTTAGAACACGCACGAAATTCGTTGCTCGCACATTTGTGTCGCTCCAATAAGCAACCAGAAACCAAGTTTAGATGCAACAACTGCTGCTGCTGCTGCAATAACATCCACATAAATCTCTGCGCATAGAAAAAAAATGCAACTGCCAACGCGCTGAGACGTTGTCTGGCCAACTGGGGGCTGGCCGGCTGACAAGCTAGAAACACATAGAGACAGACACGGCCAGAGACTCTGAGCAGGCTGGGTAGCCTTGTAACAGTGCCCTCAAATCAACTAGCAAACACGCACGCGCTGCAGCCACTAATAACAACAGCAGCAGCTGCAACAACAACAACAATAGCCACATCATTATAGTGTCAGTAATAGCAAAAAAAAAAAAAACAGAAAAAAAATTAAAATGCGCTGAATTCACAATAAACAACGGCTTGCATAAAAATTATAAGCAACTTAGAAGAATACAACGAAACAGTTATGCTCTATCAAAAAGTATAAAAAGCAGTAAATAAAGATCATATATCATATCATATATACATATATCATAAAGATCATAGATCATATAATATAAATTTAAAAAAATAAAGAGCGAAAGTGTTAAGAGCTTGGACAGTGTTTAGTAATTCTTTATTCCTTAAATTCTTTTTGAAACAAACATTTCTATCTATATATAAATATATATATATATATATAGATATAAGAATAAAAAAAGAATAAAAGTTAAAATATAATTTTGTTAAAGAAATTTATATTAAAACACAATAGTTCTTGAATTTAATGCTCTTCTAGTTAGCTGACCTTTCTGTATTTTGTTTCTCATTCTCAAGGTCTACTGAATAATTATAAAATTAATTTCTATAAAAAAAAAATTGAAACCTATCCAAAAAAATTTATAAAATGATGAAATGTGTTTAATAACATTTTATAAATTAAAAAAAATCTAAATTTAAAAGTTTTTTTCTGCTAGACATATCAATTTTTATAGAGCGTCAACTATTTTTACATTAACTGTAAATCAAATTTTACGCAGTTATTCCAATTAGAAAATATAATAATCAATTCCGTTACTGTACGTCTCACATCAAGTATTTTATATTCTATTGTCTTGAATATATCAGTACGTGGTAGCAATTTTTATTCCATGACTGTAAATTCCAATATATTTGTTGAATATTCCATTATCAAAATCCAATCAGACTGTTAAAGTCGCACGGTTAACTTAAGCTTTCAATTCTCTAGCTCTCCAGTATTTGTGTATTTAAGTGTTCTGTTTGTTCTGCACATGCTAATTAGCATTTAGCTTATTAACTATTACAACGCGTCAGCTATAACTCAACGAGTAGTAATACGAACGAGAGTAGGAATTGTGTAAATGGCTAAGCAATGCTGATTATTAACTCTCTGGGAGTTCACAGATGTTGGTCGGCTCACGTGATGACATAGTTACACCGCTTGCCGTTGTTTCTTCTCTGTTATTTTCTTTACTTTTAATTTTATTGTATTTTGTTTAGTTTGTTGTTTTTTGTGTGTGCTTCGTTCGTCAAGGGTATTCGCATTCATAATTAATTCTTAACGGGCTGTGTCAACGAGCCGAATGAGCAACGCGTCGAGTGAAAAGCAAAACGAATGCTCCACACTCTGAGTTGGCTTATCGAGTTTGCGTTTGCGTTTGTTTTTTTTTTTCATACGCATCGAGAATAAATTAAACGATTTTCTCTGTTAGCCGAATATATTATTTTGTTTGTTTCTTTTGCTTTTGCATTTTGTTATTTTATTATTATTTTTTTGCTAGAGCTTGCGCGAAAACGAGTTTTTGTTAGGAGCGGCATGCGAATGCATGGCTATAAAAAATACTGAAAAAAGCATTTAAATTGAGACAACCGAAACAGAAAACAGCAACAATAATGAAAACAACAACAACAATTGTCATTTAAATAACGCACACGTCGTCGTTGTCGCCATGTTAATTTTTTTTTACTTTTTGTTTTTATTTTTGCAATTATTTTTGTCGTTTTTTTTATTTTATTTACACTTTGTCGTTGTGTGTACATGACAGATAAAACGCGTACATTTTGCCCTGTTTTGCATTGCCCACTGCCCTCACTCTGCCTCCCTCTCTTTCTACCCCTTTTGTGTGCTGGCTTCGCTTCGTTGCTCTCTATGTCGCTTTGGCTTATACATTTTGCAATGCAATTTTCATTCAATATTTATGGCCTAGCAAAATAGAATCGAACATGAAAAAGGCAAAACAATGAAAATTGAAAATTCGCTTAGCTTTCAGTTTTATTTTTTTTTTTATTTATTCTATTTTTCTTTTGTATGTTATTTTGCATGTTACGTATCGTTCGCGATGCACACATGTTTGTTGTTTTGCCGGAAGCTGCTGTCTATGCAGCTCATTTGGCAGGCAGCGGGAATCCTATTTGATGCGGTGTGAACCGGTTGCGAATTACTATGGGAAAAATTATAGCAAAAAGCGTTAAAAAGTAAAGTGGGCTGATTTTATTCAAGATCTGCCAGTTTGAATTTCAAAAATTTGTACGTTATGTTAGATAATGTACGCTAGAAAATATGTAAGAGTTAATTAGTTAATTAGTTCTCTATGTGATATTTCTGTTGTGCTTCATGATTTAATTTTGATGAATATGAAAAAAATATGTGTCGATTTGTTAAAAAACAAGTTTCTATTTTCAAAAATATATATTTTAGTGTAGACTGTGCGAAATATACAGAATTTATAGTGTTCTATATTTGTACCTGGGTATCATCTTAATATATTTAATTTATTGATTTTTGTTATTTCAAAACATATAAGATGCTTTCTAATATGTTATTGATGATACTGAAAAGACTAAGAGTATTTTTCCTCTTTCATAACGTCACAATCATTTTGTATACCCTTCCATTTTACCTACCCTAAACTATCAATTTTTGTAAAAAAAATATATATATAATTCTCAAATATTAAATAAAACCCCTATTTAATAATTTCAAAATTGCCATTGAATCTTTGCAATTTAATTCCAAGACCAAGAATAACATATATGTGTTAAGTCGAATATTGTGATATTGTCTTTAGCTTAGCTAATAGATAAACAGCTGCATATCATATCAGCTGTTCAAACTAAAATCTTTTTATATTAATTATCGTTGTTGTTGTTAGCTTTGAATTGTGCAACACTTTGCGATGATAACAAATGCGAAATGTTGAGAATGTCCACAGCGAATGCCAAATAGACGTCAAGTGTAAACCCCTTCGATGGCTTATCAAAAAATTAAAACAAAAAAAAAACGTTTGACGTTTGTTATTTTTCTGTTTGTTTTTCTAGCGTTGATATTGTTTTTTGTCATGCCTAAAAAAAAACTAAATAAATTAAATTCAATTCAAATCGACTAGTGTTGCCAACAGACAAAAACTGCAATAATTAATGCAGAGCAGCAAACTATTCAGATTCTAATTTGAATTCCAATACTTATTCTAATTTCTGAGGTTATTTTTTAACTTGCTTTACGTACCTGGGAAATGGGTTAAGAATATGCACCCTAGCTGCTGGCATGTTTGGACTTGCTTTTGGCTTTTGTTTTATTTTAATACTAACTGCGCGCATTACATAAGCCATTCATTTTTGGCCTGATAACAAAGACGTCATGCAAGCGGCCAACAACAACTGTTATATATAAATACATACAAATACGTATACATATATGTATGTATAGGTATTTTGTGCATGTATTGCAATGGCCAACACACAGTCTGCATAAATGTTATTGTTGTGTTTAGAAGCGAGTCGTGTGCCTAATTGAATTTGTTAAAGACTCCCTCGCTCGCTCTTTGTACATCAATACAAATGACATGTAATCAATAATAATTATTTGTTATTGCGTTGACATTAGACAGTGGAGCGAGCGCTTGGCTACAGCTATGGATGGCGTGCGCGAGGTGGGGCGAGGCAGGGCGTTGTCTGCATGCAACCGAATGCCAAAGCAGGTGCTTGCAAGCAAATTAATTGAACTCATTTTTTGTATTTTTCATTCTTGTCTCTATGCCCAGCCCCTCAGCTCATCTCTCGTGTAGTCAAATGTTACACGAAAGGCGAAATTATTGATTAATTATTTGTTGAGAATTCTGTATGGCTATTTATTTCATTTTAACACTGGCCAACAAGAAATGGGGCTTTGCTAATAAAAATTACTATGTAAATTGTGGATGAAATATTATTATTATTATTATTATATTATATTATATTATATTGTATTCATTTCTTTGTTTACATTTGTTTTGAAGAATATTAAAAAAACCCAATTGATATAAATTACTTATGTGTTTCATGTTTATTTCTTATATTTCATATAATTTATATTATATTTATATAATTATATTTATTTTATATTGTATTTTACTTGCATTAATTTTTTATTTTATATATGTAATAGTTCTAGGAATAACAAATTACAAGAAATATTAATAAAGTTAAGACTTTGTAAAAAAATTAAAATTTATTCCTTGCTCTTCAGTGTTTCTAATTAAGCTATCATTTTTCCGTAGTATTTCAATATGTCTGCATCTCGAAAGTGCCAGAGTGTGTGTGTGTGTGCATGTGCCTGAGGTTGTGTTGGCTGTTTAATTACATTTGCTTCTTACGTATGGAAATGTCTGTCTGATAGATGGGCTCTATATGATTGATCGTTGTAAACGATATTTGCTATAAATATCAAACTACGCATTCGTGGAAATTGTATAAGCGCTAAAGAAATACAAAATTCTATAACTAAGTGCAGTAGAGAAGACGTTTAGATATTGTACGCGTGAAGGTCAGCTGCTTATAGTAATTTTTACTTAGCAAATGCTCTTGACTTGCCTTGGACAGCGGGTGTATACTTAATGTATGGCATGCACATATATTACGCATACGCAGCGTTATGCACGACCCACGCGCGCTCTCGGGCATTCTTGTGGAAGTTGAGTTGTGCAGACTGCTAGCAACAGATAAATGTAATTACTGTCTTATCATAATTACCAGCAAAATGAGAGCAAAAAAATGTAGCAGAAAATACAATAAATGTTGTGTGGAGAGAGCAGGGCGTGGGAAGGTTGAGTGTACGCCCGGCACAAGCTATGACGATGAATGACGATGCTAGCGAGTGAGCTCAGCTGTATGGCTCTCACGCCTATACACACAGCCACACACACACAAGTGCACTTTACTCGCAGCCACAGAATGAGTGCGCTGCGTGTTGGCAAAAATGAGAAAGCAACAGCTTCCTTTAGCCTGTCAGTTGTTGCTGCTGTTGCTGTTGCTGTTTCAAATTTAAATTTTATTTTATTGCAGCGCACAAATTGTGCGCCGGCAGCGTTGTTGCGTGTAAGCCTCAACCTCAGCCCCATCCTCAGTCCCAACCTCAGTGCGAGGGCTGTCCTGTAGAAACCTAACTATGCAGCACTTAACTAGATTTCACAGAACATTTAGTTGAAGCTTAATTGATATTAACTGTGCTTACTAACTTAAATAAATTAATCGTCAACCATCCACTTTAGTTTCATTGAGATATAATATAAATATTCAGCTATCTCAATTAGTCGCAATTTTTCGTTATAATATAAATTGAATTTTAAAGAAAATACATTGTCTTATCGTTTAACTACTACATTTAAATTCAAATTCAGATACTTAAATATTTAAATACAATTTTGTGCTACTAATCAAATATAAAATATTAGGGAAAGATAACAATTTCAATTTTGTAAATTTTAGATGAATTTAACAATTACTTTTTAGAGCGAAAAGTATTATTTAAAAATATTTATAAAAGTGAATATATTTATTTATATATTTATTTCCATATTTATTTACATATTAGATTAAAATGAATACACAAGTAGCTGATTTTCTACAAAACAGAAATCTTTTTTGTTGTACATTTTAGATTATTTTAATAATTTATTTGTGATGATTAAAAATTAAACAACAAAAAATAAAGAACAAAATTTGAAAATTCTATAAAACAATATTGTTTATTATTAAAATATATATTATATGTGTTAAATATTTATTTATTATATAATTTCTACATAAAAATATATATATATATATATTCTATATATATATATATATATATATATAAAAGTAAATAAATAAATAAATTTAAATAAGTAAAGGTTGATAGTTGTAAATAATTTTATTTTTTCGATGCAGCGGTCAATTTCTAGGTCTAAGTGACTTAGTGCAAATCACGTAACCGAAAGTTTCAACTTACTTCGTTGCTAGGTGCAGTTTCAGCAGTTGAAAGTAAACTCAGTTTAATTAAAGCTAGGTAATTCATCAGCTTCTGATAAAATTAAAATACAAATGTTTTATTTTTAAGGAAATTTGTGGAACTATTAAATTAGAAAATATTTCTATTAATTGAACTCTTTGAGCTCTAGCCTCGGACTATCTGCTGCTTAACTAGATAAGCTTTTAATACCTAATTCTTAACTATACTTTATATGCTTCATAAACTTCACTCCCATTTTCAGTCTTATTAACAGAGCTATTTGAATTTGAAAACATATTATCTTTCATTGTTGAACAGCCCTCTAAACGCGTTGCGTTTGTGTGTGTTTGTTGTGTTAATTGCCTTCATGCGCGCGCAAGTTGAGTTTCTGACCTCCCGGGCCACTTCCTTTACATGGCGCACAGTGCCTGTGGGGCTCAAGTTGTGCTGCCTCTTCTCCGGGCTGCTCTTAGCCTTTAATTACTTTCGTAGTTAATTTTGTTACAACAAAAGCGACAGCAGCAGCAACAACGACAACAACAATGGCAGCAGCAGTAGCAGCACCGTCAATGCCACTGCAAAAATTGAAATTTGCTTTTAATTCACGCGTCTGGCCCTCGAGTTGTGTTCACAGTGTTCAAGTGTCCTGCTCTTGCCCAGTCCATGTTCGGCTTCCGTTTCCTGTTCATTTCCAGGCTGACATTTAAAATGTATTTGTCATTTTCCATTTCCATTTCCCTGGAAAGCTTCAAACCAAATTTTAATTGATTCGTCTCGAGGGCCTCAATCGATTTCTGCTTTGTATTTTCATTTTTTTTCGCTTGGTCACGCTCTCTGTTTTCGCTTGGCCCGAAAATTGATTTAAATTTCAAAGCCAACAAGTTTATTGACATTAGATACGACGGCCGCAACGTATTTTATATGATTGTATATGTATACATATATGTGTGTATTTTTTTCCAGTTGCCTGGCCGCAAAAGTTTTCCACGCTGTGATTTTACGATATTGAATGCCTTTTAATTGTCGCTCTTTTTTATTGCTTCGCCCAGCACTCGCCTTGGTTCTGTTATTGAAAAAGTTGAGAGTTCAAAGCGTTGAACACTTAAGTTTCTCAAGTGGGCGTGGGAACAAATAGAGCAGAGTCAGTCGCAGATGAATGATAACAATGAAAGAACTCAAACTGTTGATAACGAGTTGCAGAAATTTTGGGCGTTTGTTGAACTTCAGCATTTAGCATTTAGCATTCAGCAAATCTGACGCCATTCAACACACACGCATACACACACAAATAAATATATAAATTAATATGTTGCTGGTCCAGCGATGAACTAGGCGTCGGTGGCAGGTCCAGCGTTGATCGGGTATTTATAGTCTTAATCAATAAGTTGCTGGTCCAGCGATGAGCTAGGCGTCGGTGGCAGGTCCAGCGTTGGTCGGGTAATTATAATCTTCTTATGATGATTATGTTGGAGGGTTTGACTTCACCCCCTTTTCTATTAACTGGCCTTGTGGCTCAGCAATGATCAGAAATATAACAATTTGATTACGGCGGTGTGCCGGAGTAGTGCGGGTTTATTCTTCAAACTTCAATGCAAAACTGATTTTTAGCTACATAGAATATTTCACTTAAGCTAAGCCAAAACTCGCATCACACCACAATGTCATGGTCGGCAAGCCGACTCAGCAATCTTAGGCAATAACGGAAACTCTTGCAGTAAACAAAAGTATCTGGTTACCGCCGCTGACCATTGCAGTTATAGCGCGCTGATACAAAGTATGCAGTGTCGCAATTGCGAGGGCTGTTTCTTAACTTACGAAACACGCGATAGCGAGGGTTGGTTATAAACTTATGAAATACCCTATATTAAATGTTATGTGTTAACTACTCCCCCTTCAAGTGTAAGGCCGCCCTCGGCCGACCCAATTCCGGCGACGACTTCTCGTAATTGCTTCGCAGACTTCCTTGCGTCGATGAACCGCCAAAGGGTGAGGCCAATGCAGATTAAAGCACAGCATATACCTCCAATGATGAATGCCACACGATAAGCTTGATCAGTTCCGGCGTCTTTCTTGAATTGCTGTATCTCCTCCAAATTACGTTCATTTAAACGATGAAGATAAGGGAGGCTGAGGACATCTTGGCTGGCAGTGATGTTCAGCAAGGGAGAGTTGGCAATGCCCGGGACTCTATTGCGTACGTTGTTGTGGTTGTAAAACAGAGTCCCGTTGATCGCGACTCGGTCCCCGAACGTAATGAGATGCGTGCCGTGTACTTGGATTTCAGTGCCGTTATCCACCTGGATCCTTGCGGACCCGTCGTTAAGAATGATGATTCCATCATCTACGTGGGTGATTATTTCCAGGTTGCTCGGCTGGATTTCACAGTGTGCCGTGCCACCTGCATGGAGCTCTTTGGCACATGAACTCTCTAATGCCAGACGACAAAAGGTGGCTCCAGGTGAAGCGGTGCAACTCTGCAGTGTGTGGGTTTTTCCATCGCATTCGGCTATGACGTTGTCAGGCAATCGCAATATGAAATTCTGATTTAAATTCCAAAAAAAAAAATTTTTTTTTTTTTTTTTTTTTTTTTTTTTTTTTTTTTTTTTTTTTTTTTTTTTTTTTTACGTTGGGCGCCAATTAATATGTTGCTGGTCCAGCGATGAACTAGGCGTCGGTGGCAGGTCCAGCGTTGATCGGGTATTTATAGTCTTAATCAATAAGTTGCTGGTCCAGCGATGAGCTAGGCGTCGGTGGCAGGTCCAGCGTTGGTCGGGTAATTATAATCTTCTTATGATGATTATGTTGGAGGGTTTGACTTCACCCCCTTTTCTATTAACTGGCCTTGTGGCTCAGCAATGATCAGAAATATAACAATTTGATTACGGCGGTGTGCCGGAGTAGTGCGGGTTTATTCTTCAAACTTCAATGCAAAACTGATTTTTAGCTACATAGAATATTTCACTTAAGCTAAGCCAAAACTCGCATCACACCACAATGTCATGGTCGGCAAGCCGACTCAGCAATCTTAGGCAATAACGGAAACTCTTGCAGTAAACAAAAGTATCTGGTTACCGCCGCTGACCATTGCAGTTATAGCGCGCTGATACAAAGTATGCAGTGTCGCAATTGCGAGGGCTGTTTCTTAACTTACGAAACACGCGATAGCGAGGGTTGGTTATAAACTTATGAAATACCCTATATTAAATGTTATGTGTTAACTTATATATAAATATTCTTTTGATGAACTTAAATAATTTTCTTAAATGGCCCCAATAAGCGCTGAATGCTGCGCCGAATGCCAGATGAAAAGGCCAAAAGTGCGTTCATCAACACTTGCCGAATGCAAATTTTTTTCCCTAGTGTCATTTAATTAACGAAGAAGCTATGGATTTTTCGAGATGCTTGTGCTAAAGAGATGTTTAAGAAAGAATTTTAATTCTAATCTTTTAAAATATCGTAGGATTAGCTTTCGAATTCAAGCTTAAAATATTGTCTTGGTAGAAGAACAACTTTGATAAAAACAAAAGAGAAAAATACTTGAAATAATACGCAATATTGTGAGTTAGGTAGGTAAAAATGCTGTATGCACTGTCAGCCAGGTCGCACAATGACCGAATTGTCTGACTAAAAACCCTTCTCTCTCTTGAGCTGCCTCTTATTTTGGAACTGGGCGTCATCCGGAATTTATCTCAAAGGTGGAGCAATTCTATGTGCTTTAATTCTCAGTGTTTTTGTCGTCGCATTGCCTGTTCAATTATTGACTCTTGCAAGCATCTGTACCTTTTCATATTGCCTCCACTTTGGTATTATCTTTGACACTACCTTTTTGGCGAGCTTGGTCCCTTATTCTATTCAACTTTTGCTGTAGAAGAAAGTATACTCTGCGTCGCCAATTGCATCTCAGTAAATGTTTTTTTTGATTTGACACTTTTCCACATCTACATCTTAACTAGGTAATTTTGAAAGTTACCTTGACCAGAAAGTTTTTACAAAAGATATCTCTGCGTGCTTATTATATAGTCACTCCTCCAAATAAATCATAATTTTCAATGTTCATCTCCCTTTCCTAAAATTAATTATTAACAATATGAATGATGAGATGATAAAAAAATATAAATATATGATAAAAATATAATATATATTTCTTTAGAGAACAGTTTTTTAATAAAAAAGTTGCAGTACTACAACTCAAATGATATAGAAAATATTAAGCCTTAGCGAAGAACCTGAAGGTAGCGCTATCTATAAAAAATATTACTGCAATTGCTGACAATTTTACAATAGTGCTTTATATAATGTATAAAAAATAAATTGGTTTTAAAATTGTTTATTTACAAAAAAGTAAAAGTTTCAATGAAATGTCAGTTAGAAAGTTTAAAATTTTTCTCTTTTTATATATCTTATTCGCTTAGATTGTAATTAACATTAAAGAAGAAAAAATTTTCCCAGAGGTTGAGCATTTTAGTTTGAATGTTTGTAGCATCGTAGCGAAAAATAATTGAATAGCCTTGAGCATACATTTTTATCTGATGTGTACAAAGTTGATAAGTCTAAATTGCTAGCTATCTTTGCTACATATTTTAAACACAAAAGTTTTCCAAACGAATAACTTTATGAAGCGCACTTAACTAAAAGCGCGCGCTCCCTCTCTCTCTTTCTCTCTCGCAACATATTTGACCTACACGCAATGACAAATATGTTGCTCACAATTTGTCGACAAATATACAAAATATTTTAAAAATATATATATATATATGTGAATAAAATCATATGAATATAAATTAAATTATATAAGCATGAATTATGCACACACACAAATTTATAAATTCATATATATGTAGACAACCTCCCTGTCCTTGCGCCCCTCCTTCGCACGCTTGGAACATTTTAATAAATCAACACGCCCGGCTAGCTAGCGAGTGGACAAGCTCGAAATATCTTAAACGAGAAGCAACAATAACAAATAAGAAACAAAAACAACACTCTATACACATATTTACTCAAGATATAGACTGCAAATATCATGAAAATGAAATGAACAAAATGCTTGTGGCTGACGATTCGCAAACTATTTTCGATTTGCGACCACACATACACACTCACATTTATGCATATATTCATGTATCTATCCATCTGTCTGTCTCAGTGTCTCTGATGTCTTTCCATTTGTTTGTCTGTCTGCTTTGACCAGTATAGCTACTCAATTCTGTTTGCATTTCAATAGAATCGAACCATAAACAATAACAAAGTGTGACCAGACAGCAAACATTAATGCGCCAAGTAGTTAGGGTATTACAATTGGGTTGTGTGTGCACAAGTCATTGCTCTCGCATGCGAAATAAACTTCTATTGAAGTAATTAAATTGAGTTGCAAATGATTCATGGCATGATTAAACAGTTAAATAAAGCTACATTCACTCAGCTTCTAAATACCCGCACTGCACTACTTGCACAAATCAAGCTTCAAGGGTATATAAGTATATAATATTTTATGCAAATAGAATTGTGAAATGTTCTAATGATTAGCATTAAAATACCCGATAGACTCTAAAGTTGGGCTATGAAATGCATTTGTCTCAAATTTTCTCGCGCTTTCATTTGTCTCTTGCTAAAAAGTTTATGTAAAGAAAATATGATTAGCTTTTGCTTGAGTTTAAGTTCAGTAATAAACTCTTTTGGATAGGGTATTAATTATATATTTTAACTAACTTCCCACAGTCTTTTATATGATTTACAGTAATACAATTTTATAGATATAATATGATTAACTTGCTTCTGTTGTTTACTGAACTGATATATCTACTTGGCTCTACAGTTAGAGTATCGAAGATCTTTATGAAAAGTTTTTAAGATATTCTGTTTTGCATTTTGTCACCATTTATCTAGTTGAATGTACCAATACTATCTTGGCTTTTGTGCCAGGGTATTATATATTCCTCTTTTCTTATTCTTTTATTTTATTTATATTGATACATTTTATATATATATATTATATTGCTGCAATAATAGGAACAGGGTGTCAAAGTATTTTATATCAACTTTCTATGCTTCTTGCTTATTTAGCCCAATTATCTAATTGACTTCTCTAATATGCTTGCTTGTCCTGAAGATTTATGGTATTTATGATATTTTCACTATATTTCGCTTTGTTTAACATTTGGTTAACATTTTATATATTGAGTAGCGCGTGATATATGATCAGCTTATTTATGTACTGGCGCATAACGTAAAACAAGCCTCCACTATTTCCTCCATTTTGCTTCCACATCATATCTACGTAAAGTAGATGATATCTTTATGGCTACACATTCGTATGTAGGATATATAGTTAGGCAGTTTCCAGTTGTTGTGCCGTTAAGTCCGTCGAGCTGTTGCTTTTCCCCAGGTGATAATTACGCATTTTTAAAATGCAGTTTGTCTCTGTGTTGCTCTGCCTCATGAAATATGCAGGGAATTGAGGGGCAGGTAAAAAGGTCAGCAGCGCGAGAGGCAGGCAGCAAGCTGTAGTGCACTCAGCTGGCCTTATTAAAAAAAACAAACAGCAAAGAGTTGCTAAAAACACAGATACAAAAAATACTGACAGAGAGAGAGAGAGAGAAGGAGAGAGAAAGAGAGAGAGGGCGCACCATAACTTTGCAAATGGTTTGGCTTTTGAGCTTTTTGAGCTCTGTGCACATCGCTGAAGACTCAATTACTTAAGTTATTTAAACTTTTTATGCATATAATATACATAAATGTGTTAGTTAGTTAGTTAGTTGAGTCTACTTAATCAGTTACTTGGCAACTGACGCTTTTGATAAGACATACGTGCCTTGTCAAGCAAATGTGTCTCTAATTTGGACTAACATACATTAAATTGTGATAGGGCTGTGACTTTTTTCAGATAGAAATGGGAAAGTACCAAAGTCGAGTGAGCTTGATTCCGAAGTCATATTTATTTTAAAGTTAGCAGTCACCATAATTACATCAAACTTTGTTGTCGTTGCTAAATTACACAGTTTCGTATCTTAAAATCTGTGTAGATAAAAAAAGAAGAAAAATACTTGACTAATTTTAGCTAGCAACATATTCTTAGATAAGACTTTTAAGAGTATATACTGATAACTTTTACTTTTTATCGTGCATTTTTATAAACATATCTTTATGAGAAGGTCAAAATTAATATTTAATAATAGTTTATCATAATACTTATTATGTTGGTCACACCCACAATGGCTGTAGATATATCTTTTATATATTTGTATATTATATATTACCCATAGACGGATTTGGTGTCCATCCGAAGCCATTGCAGTACCAATATACACTTTTCACTATTTGAACGAGCATAAATAGGTTTTTAACTTTCAAATAGGATTAATTTGTAGTATGCTTAACGTAATTACTCCCAAACCTATTTCGCACTCCAACTTTAATGTAGTTAAATATGATTTAATTTGCCAGGAAATATTTAAAGCATTTACAATTTTTTTTGTCTATTCAGCAATAACCATTTATTTTTTCCAAATGCCTTTCAGTTCATGCACATTTCTTTGCTATTTAAGAGGCATTATGATATTTCAAGGCCAAAAGAAAAAACAACAAAATTCACTCAACAAGTGAAAGTTTTGTTTCGTAGCCGTTGTCCGAGCTGTGAATAGAGCCGTTTATTGTATTGTGACGCATGCCAGGTCGCTCAACAATGTTTAATGGAGTTTATGTAATACTATATATGACTACAAGTACAACACACTAGAAGAGTTTGTAGATTTGACGCTGCATATATATATATATATATAAATATATGTATATATATGGTATTATATATATATATATATATATATATTTAGGTATGCTATTATATATCTTTGCTCTTCAATGTTTGCTGTTACATAGTGCATTGTTGTTGTTGTTGTTAGTGATGTTATAGCGTGGGTGTAGGCAACAGCCCGTCGCCGGCTTGCTCAATGACGGCTTTTGTTTCAGCGATAAAAGGCCGCCTGAAAATACAAAACTTTTGCTGTCTCTTTTTATACACGCTGCACCCATTGAATGCGCTTAATGAAGGGTAGATTGGTTATGTGCAAGTGTATTTGGTAGGAGACAGAATGGCGTTCGAGTGATACAACATGTTATCTTGATCATTGATCTTGATATATTATATTAATATGTTATTTTTAATAACCCCTTTTTTTTCTTAGTTTCCTATATAATTTCTGTGTAATACAATAAATTTTTATATTTTATCTAAGAATATATATTTAATATATTTTTCTCTTCTTTATGATATCGTACATTTGCTTTTCACACAATTCCTCTGAAAGCTCTTTAGGTGTACTATATTGTTTCTTAACTAAAGAGCATTTTACCTTTTTAAAGATCTTACCCAAAATCCCACAAATGCAAATAAAAAATGTAATCTATAGTCCTGCGCTTAGCTGCGCGCTTCCAATTACGAGCCTAAAAATGTTGTGCATGTAATAAGGGAAGAGAAAGAAGAGGCAGAGTAGAAGAGCTGCGTGTCTGTGCTAGTTGTTGGGTATGTGGTAGAAGAAGGAAGCTTGTCAGTTGGTAGCTTCCTACAGGATATCTGGCAGTTGCGCTTACTCGATTAAAGTACTTCAACTTGCCTTATTATGTTGTTTTTGTTACGTTTTTCGGTCTTTTCGCTTTGTTATTGTTTTTGGACAACAAAAAAAAAAAGATTTAATATAGCACGCCCAGCTGCTTACGTCAGAGGCACCCAACAGCAGGCAGCAGACTGTTTGGTGTGTGTGCGAGGCTGATAAGGAGCAGAATCTATAAAGGTATATATATAATATAAATATATATATGTATATATGTATGTTTGTGTGTGTGCCAATATGTTATGGCAAAATATAACAAATATTAGCTGAGGGCATGAGTCTATATATTTCTATACTGATTTGATTGCAATTATGTGGGCAAAATATTAATTAATGACTGGCAAGCAATGCGTGTGGCATGACTAGTTACATTGCACTAAATATTAGAGATTAATTAAGAATTTATATATAACTTGTTTGAATATAAAAATTATGGAGTATATTGATTTCTGATTTTTCATCATCTTTAGCTTTCAGTTTTAATTATTGTGAATTAAAGTTGGGCGTTAGAATATATTTTAAATATATGCTACAACTATAATTTATATTTAGTAGTATTAAAGACCCGTTTTGTATAATTTATATAAGTTCATTCATACCTTCCGCTTACATATCTCTGATCAAAATTATTTTTATCTTGAAATGTTTGCATTACGTATAAATATACTATCAAAATTCTTAAAAAAAATGTAAGAAATATTCTAATAAAATAATTTTTTTTATTTTTATTAATTTAAAAATAAAGTTATTTTAGTTTATCATTATTGTTCTGCAAACCAGTTTTGCTTACTCTTAACCTATTTCATCAAAATATTTCAACCTTGAACTTCTCAATGCATTATGTCTTGAAAACCATGGCAACAGTTTGTCTGCCCAAAAAGCAAGCAGCAAAAGACCATCAACGGTCCATCAAAATCTGAGTCAAACTTTAGCGTTTTATGGTTATTGAGAGCTCGTCTAAGTTACGGCTTTTTATGATTTCTAGTCAGAGACTGAGGTTAAAAAACTCAAATAGGAAGTGTCTACCACACAAATTTGGAGGCAGTCAAGGCTGTCCTAAGACATAGAAATAAAAACAAAATTGTTGATTGGCAGAGAAATAAATGTTTATGCATAATGAATGGAGTCTAAGATTTATATATACAAGACTTATGCATATAAATTTAAGTAAACTTAAATATTTTAAAATGCTGGAAACTAATTTATTATTTATTCTCTTGCAGTGCATACACGAAATATGTCAGCAGCGTTTACCTTAAATGGAACTTAGACTCCTCTCCCACAACTGGTCAACGAACTTTCGAGGCCAGAACAACACACAAATTTATTGAAAACTTGATAAAGAATACATTTCTTATATCTAAAAATAAAGAACTTGGAAGTTAGGAGAGCGAAACAGCTAAAAGTGGAGGGTAACCAACAATAATAATAATAATCATAATATCAAAATCAAGAGTGTAATAGGTAACTTAACCTTATGGCATATACATAAATAATCATTCATAACATATAGCGTTTAGTATAACCACGAGACTACAGATATTTAGTTGTAAAGTACATAGTTTAGTTTAACTGAAAACACACACAAATAATGAAAACATGAAATATGATTACCAAATCTGGCTAAGACGAAACAAGAACTTCGCTAAATTGGGCTAAAGAACTTTTTTATTTTCAATTATCAGCTGGCAACAAGAAGAACAACAACTATTTGTGAAAGTATGAAACGCTTTATTAATTTATAAATTTAACAAACGTAAAATGTAAAAAACAAAAAAAAAAAATTATGGCGCACTTAGTGGGCTTGAAAAAAACCAACTTAATATAAAAAAAGAATAATAAAAAAAGAAATTAAAAGCGAAATCGGACAGAAACAAACAGCTAATTAATTTCACATTAGGTACGGTTCTCACATATTAAAATTAAAGTTAAAAATGCGAATAAAAAACAAAACAGGTCAGAAAAAGTGAATCAAGAAAAAAAAAACAAAATTTTAAATTAAAAAAAATAAGTAAAATAAATTCGCATAAGCAGTTAAATGCAGTCAGTGTTGGTTAACTAGCAGCAACAGTGTTGTCAAATGTTTAAAGCGCACACATATAGTGCTGTCTAGCGATCAAAGAAAAACATATTTATTCAGTATTGCAAAAGCCGCCAAAAACAAAGAAAACTTTCCAAGAACTGCAATTCTTATGCGCCCACAACACCAAAAATAAAACAAAAGAAAAAGTTAAGAAAGAGAGAAAAGAAATTGTAATCTGCTATCAGCTGGAGCTTGCGTTTAGCTCTTGATGTTTTAGGCGTCTTAGACATACGATACATATGTACTATAAATGTTTGTACAATCAGCGACGACGTGCAACAATAAACCAACACACACACACAACATTTGTGGTTGCGTAACAGCCGAAAGTTAATCAACATCCAATATACACTCACACACATACACACGCTCATTAACAGTGGCACCTAAAAGTAAGCGCACTCACCGAATACATATATACATATACAACATATTCACATATACAATACAAAAATCAGGCGTATATATATATATATCCACGTATAACTCGCAGGATCTAGGGCCAAATGCGCCAGAACCACATCAACTACTCAAATTCTAAAATAAATATTAACATGAAAGAACATAAATTAAAAAAAAACAAACGCAGCAAAAAATAAAAAAATCTGAATGTTTACATTTAAGTCGCAAATATATATATATACATTAAAAAAAAAAGAAAATAATTAAAATTTTAAAATAAAAGAAAAACCAACTGAAATTTGTGTGTAAAAAGCGTAAACCGTAGAATTAATGAAAACAAAAATGGGGCGTCAAAAAGTCTATATAAATATTAAATATTATACACTTACATCCATATAATATCAACAACAAAATATGTGCAAGAGCGAAAAAGAGAGCAACGTTAGAGAAAGGAAACGCGCCAACTAAGTTAAAAAAAAAAAAAAACAAAAAAAAACAAACGTTATATACATATATATTCGAGTAAAAAATCATTTAAATATTTATTGTTTTACATTTCTATTAAAATTTTCTTAATGTACGTTTCGGCATATACATATATATACATGTATATATGTATATGTATGCAACTAAAAAGATCTTAGGGGTTTACAACATGGAGCAGCCTACTTTAATATTTTTTTTAATCTACGCTAAAGGATTTACTAATGATGTAACTTTTATTTTTTAATTGCTGTACTTTTTGTTAATTTATTTTAATTATCCAGCGTTTCGATTTACGGAATCATAACCCAAAAAAAAAAAAAAATAAAAATGAAAATAAAAAAAAAACAAACAACTTATTTATAATAAAATGTACAACGTATGTTTTAAACTAAAACGACTCTATTAATTTTTCTACTAGTTGCGACAAAAGTCATAAATAGGCATTAACTAAACAAATAAATTAAAAACAAAAGAAAACAACAACTTCATAAATGGAAAATTTTTAGGGCACAAGGCGTGGCCACTAAATCTTAACACTTCACATCACATGTTTAATTCAATTTTTGTTAAGAAACAAAATTAAATAAAATAAAATGTACAACAATTTTTATTCGACTACAACACACACACACACTGACACAACAAAATAGGCATATTAATAAATAATTTAACAACAAAAAAAGGCAAAAAGAACACACAGACCTGCATATAAATAGTCTATTGTAGTCTGAGCAAACAAATTAATACATAATATTAAAAATATATATATAATAATATATATATATGTACATTTAATACATATGTATGTATGCATTAAAAAAGTCAGTCAACTTTTGTTTATAATTTTAAAAACAATTATTTTTTTGTAAATTTTCTGTGCAATTTTGTGTATTATTTTTGTGTTTAGTTAATATTTATTGCTCTGCAAATCAATTACCTGAGCTTTAATATTTGAATAAAAATAAACATTTGTGCGTTATGCTTTATGTATGTATAAAATATATATACATATATATATATATATTCATACATATATATATATATATATATATATATATATATATATGTATATATTATGTTATATACATATATAATTTTGTATAACTTCCAAGCGAATCTTTTTAAGCAACACAATCTGCGCTCTGCAAAAAAAAAATACAAAATAAAAAAAAATAATTGTATAACAAATCTATAGTTTGTAATTAATTAAAACAAGCGAATCATTTTTTGTCGACATCAGCAAAAAGAAATTGTGAATGAATTTGAAAATGAGCAAGTAAAAAACCCTTTTGTTGTTGTTCATGTGTGTGCGTGCTAAATTCGAGGTACATATATTTATAAATATATAAAATCTGATTAATGGAAAGCAAAAAAGAAACAGAGAAGAAAATTCAAATTATTTAATTTAGTTTTTAAATTAAGTTTATATAGCAAGTGCGTATATATATACAAATATAAATTCAATACCAACACAAGCAGATGTAAGGTCTTAAAAAACAAAGAAACAAAATGAAAACAAAACCAAGCATACAATAAAAGTAAAAGTAAAAGAATATTACGAGCAAGTAAACCAATTATAAGTAATGAAAGAAGAAAAGAAGCAAGAAGAAACAAACACAAAGGAAGAGATAAGCAAAAAAACAAGCAAACAAACAAAAAAAACCAATAAAATGAATTTGAAATCCTTAAAAAATATATATGAAATAACTGTGTGTTTTTATCATTTGTGGGAGACAAGCCAATAACATTATCTCAATAATGTTTTATTAATGGATGCGTTTGGAAAGAAAAGAAAACATGAAGAGGGAACTTTAACAACTTTCCAGTGTTCCATGAAAATGTACATTGGGTATTTGTTTCCTTTTCTATTCTGTTGGCATAGTACCAAGAAGTGGTAGCTAATGTGCCAACTTTTTGAAATAATTATTTTATTAAACATGGTCTTTTGTGTGTAACCAGCACACGCGAACGAGCGCACAACATTCAGATAATTTAATTACTTAGTTTTCGAAGAGACGCGAAACTTTGTCTTTTGTCTATGCTACCTTTACAAGGAGTTTCTAAGGCAATAAGTATTCTTGCTAGGGAAACTACACACGTGAAACTTGAATATACGTAGGTTTATGGTACATGTATACATATTTGTGTGTCATAACACGGTAAGTAATTTGGTCAGCTTAAAACACTCAAATACACTGTTCGCAGTATAATTATGACGCTAATTACAATATAATTGTTTAACGAAAACCAAATCAATATTAAATTCCAGTATAATTTGTTTAGTTGTCAGTTAAAGAAAATAATATTTGTTTTAGAATTATTCATATTTATTGAGTAGGTTTTTTTATTTATTTATATATCTTTTACATCCAAGAAAAAATGAGCTTTAAATATAAATGTTGTTTTTTATTATTTATTATTTTCCTTATTTAATGCAGTTTCTTTTAATAATACACAATATAACTTTATTTTAGATAGATATAATTATGATATATTTTGTATTATTAAAGAATAATTCCATTTGGTAGTAAATATTAATATAAAATATATTACAGCTTTTAGAATTCTCAAATGAGTCTTATGGTTCTCTACTTCTAATTCACAATGCCTACTATGTTTTATAGTCATTATACGCAGCTAATAGTGTTCAGAAAATTCAAATGTTTTTAACAATCTATGTAGAAACGCTATCCTGTTGACTTAACATTTGCTCGCAATGCGGCTTACAATTCTCAACAAGTTAAAGCTTTTATTTTTATAAAACCAGAAATTTCTTAAAATCTGTATAGTTTCTGATTATTGATTATTATATAGATTATTTAACATCATACATTCAAAGTTTATAACAGTTAAACTATTCATTAATTGTTTTTTCCTTCATGTGGACTTTCTATCAAGGCCCTCAAGACCTTCTTTTAAATAACTATTACTGCACCACTTCAGACGTAATTGTGCTCTAGCATATAGATTATAGTATAGTCTATAGATATCCGCAACAAAGCAAAACTAACGAAACTTATGAAACCGAACAACCCACAAGAACTCCAAAGCCCACAGCGCCAACCAGCTCAACGGCGACTGCCAAACTTTTGCATAATTTTTTTGCTGCCTCTTTTTACATATGCGAGCTGCTTTGACATACTTGCCGTGGGGTTTACTTTTTAAACAACAACAAAAACATGTACTAAGTAAAGGAAAAAAGGAAAAATCAAGAAAAAAGTATAACGAAAAGCGGTTTTTACTTTGTTTCCTTGATTTTCGTTGCAGACAAAAGTTACAAAAGTTGGCGTGTATACACGACACATGCAACACATATACACATATACATATATATATACATGTATATACTCGTATATATATATTATGCACATACTTCTAATAAGGCATGTGAGGTTAGGGCTTGGCTCCTATGTCGAGCAAAGTACGGAGCATGTCTAAGGTTATTTATAGCAACACTTTTTGGGCATACTTCGGCTCGTTTGTTTGGCTGGCACTTTTGCTGCCAAGTTTTTGCCTGCCAAGTTGGCCAGGACATGCGACAGTCCAACGGCTAAGCGGATATATAATTTCGGCCCACATAACCTTAGCTAACGGTATGCATGTTGTAGCATACATCTATTATTGAATGCCACCTTCAAGGAGTGCCGGACACTGTTTCTTTTCTTTTTTTGTCAAATTTTTTAAATCGTATCAACTATAGTTGTTTGAAATACATACATACGTTATACACATATAATAAGACCTTGTGGTAGGTAATACCCGCTGAAAATTAGAATAGAGCATATTGGTTTTGCTTTTCTACTTATCAAATATGTAAAATAAGAACTGGGAATTAATACTCAAGTTAAGACCCATCTGATCTAGTGTCATTAATGTTTCGATCTGATTACAAAATTGCTACTTATGAATAAGGCCCGCTTGAATTTAGCTGATTCGACCTGCAGCACAAGAACAAAAAACTCTTTAATGTTTCTTTGTCTCACCAATTAGTCTCCCAGACCCAGCCCTGAACTTCAGCCCAGCCTGAGTGCTAGCAGCAGCGTCTGATATGATTTTTTTGTGGAAAATTTATTCGATTGTGAACTTTATAAGGGTGTGGCCACAATAATTCATGGAAAAATTTAAGACTGGTGAGTGAATCAATGAATATGCACAAATATTAATTTAAGCTGTTTGTGTGAAGAGTTTGCAGTATCAAAATCAATTTTTGGCATATATATATGACCATATATGACCATATAATATAAATGGAACAATTCTATATTGATTTGATGCACTCTATCGTTGTTAGCCTATTCATACATGAGTGAGTCTTGAGTCAGTCTTAAAAATCCTCAAGAGCTGTGCTTGATTTGGAGTGTGATTCTGTCAGTTATAATAAAACAAGTATTTTGTAGGCTATGATTATTATTATTATATTATTATTATTATGATAATAAGGATAATGAAAATGTTTATGAAGAAAGAAGATTAGAGCATGTTTCTAATGATAATAGAAATAAGTTTGATATTAATGATATTAGGATAATGATCATCGACATTAAACTCATCGCAATTGCTAGTCGTGCACTCCCGACTAAAGCACTCTTGCTTGATCTTTTTTATAAAAGCTGATGCCTTTCACTAACAGCTATTATTAGGCTGGACTGGTGAAAAATATAAATTTAATTTATTACTCTTAATAACGAGCCAACAATCAGATATACTATAATCGAAATGAGCATAAAATTCCACAGCAGATGGCCAGACCACAAGCAAACAAGCAAACCGAAACATATAACTAATCCGTAAGGATTTATAAGAATCATATATACACGCATATAATAATTATATGTGTATGGCGGAAACATAAACAACTAACATAATAATAGCAACAACAACAACGAATATGTTTATAGATAAAAGTGGCGGCCAGCGGAATGAAAAAAACCAAATATAATTTATGATATAACAAATCATATACATATATATATAAATATATGCATATTTTTCTATTTTGTGTACTCTACAGCTACTCAAAATATTTAGAAATAAGAAAATAATATTTTTTAAATTGTCTGCCTTTAGATTGATTTACATGCCACATTAAAAGACACTTTCTCATTGAATGAAAAATTTAGATTTAAAAAAAGTTTCGCTCGACTTGATGCGAAATATTTATAAATAAGATTCTTATATTTTGTGTACGAATGGCACCTGTGTAAACATTTAAGGTGCCATGTTGAGTCTATTAAAAATAGCAATTAAAAATAATTAAACAAAAAAATTTATAGAATTATGAATGATGAGTGCGGGGAAAAGTTGTTAGAGAAATGCTTTAAGTTTGATGATGCGACAAAATAATTTTATCTGAATGATATATAGCTGTTCTATACAGGTTATTTAATGAACTATTAAATTTACTTTATCAAAATGTTTATTTAATTTTAGTCGTGTATATCAAAACCACTTGTGTGTGACACACGTAAAAATAATTTATATAAAATATAAGGAAATGAGTAGAAGCTTGATAAATATTCTTTAATATTGTAGAACCAAAAATATATATTTGAAGTAAGAGCAACTTGAAAAAAGGGATTGAGCTATTTGAGTTTCAGATTTCACATCTTTCCAAAAAAGTCTGTTTCTTGGTAACTCTATTGGCCTGTGTTACTTGACGTTGGCCGAGCTATGGATATAAATAGATAAAAATAAGACATAAATATTCTAAAAATATAAAAAGATATTCCAGACAGTTTGTTGATATTTTTGTTCGCATGTTGCCAAAATTGGATTCTGGCTCGTGTCATGTGCTCACAGCCGATTCTCAGCTTATATAATTGATAACTTAATATCATTGTGGAGTATTGAGAAAATCAATGATTATTTTCATACTCATCGATGTTACATTTTTCGTTTGTAGTTGTTCACTTATATAATTAGACTGTCCCTTTGAAACGTTGAGCATGTAATTAAATTTTAATTTTAATAAAATTAAAAACGGTTTTTTCCCCACCCATCAATAATTTAAAACAATTTCGCAAATGTCAAGAATTAAACATGCAATTATTGGACGATTTCCATTGTCAGTTATATTTTGTGCTGATGTTCAGTGGGCTTTACACGCCATTTCGTAATGCAGTACAGATAAATATAAACTAGAGTTACTGGCAAGTAAACGCATTAAAGGTACCCTCTATTTTGGCTGAAGTCGCAGTTTTATTGTAGAGCGAATACGAGTTAGAGTTTTTATATTTATTTTAGAGTCGATGGAGACATATAGCCAGGTTAACTGATGTAAACCTAAATGTATTTTATAGCTACACATAAATTAAATTTGAAGAACATTTTGCTTTCAGAGTTTATAATCTCTACTATAAATACAATATAAGAAATTTTTACCTTCTTCTTTGTAGAAAATGTTTGTATAGGACATATAAATCTTCAGCTAGTACTCAAAATCTTATGTTTTATAGACTTTTTCTACTACCTACAATATTCTATATTATACTCACTTTTACAGGGTATAAAATGTCTAACACTTTCATATTTTCATATTCATGTATGTCTCAGTCACTCGATATTTCAAGCTGATCAACATCTTTTCAAGCTATATGTGCCTTCATACCCTGTCTCATTTCCATACTACTGGGTATAGCATTTTCGATATAAATAAACTGGTTCATTTAAGTTAATTATTAACATGCCATTGTTAGCAACGCAATTGATAAACGAAATAATTTGCTCTCTGCTCTGATTCGGAATTCTGTTTACAATTCCGAGTGTGTGTCCGCGGGTATGTGTGTGAATGTGTTTTCAGTGCATGTGCCGCTAAAAGCTATCAATGCTCATTTTCATTTGGCTTGATGCACCGCCAACAGCTGCCCACTGAGTGGGCCAAAAAAGTCAGCCTGCATCGGGCTGCAACGGGCCCTGTCCCCGGTTCCGGGCCCCGTTTCGAGTTCAGCTGAGTCAGAGGGACTGGGAGACTGAGGCTGGTTTGTTTGGTTGTTGGCTGTTTGGTTGGTTGACTGGTTGCCTGGTTGGCTGATTACTAAAGTGATTTCTGATTTTATTTTCCAAATGGCTGCACACACAAAATGCCGCCTGCATGTGTTGGGCGTGGCAGTTGCATTGGCTGGCTGCCGGCTGCCAACCGCCAGCTGCTGCATCCCGTACTGATTTAAAACGACAAAAAAAAAAATAAATATATATTTTTTTTAACGATTTGTTCAGCTCGATTTTATGGGTCCCAGCCAGATTGCATTGTGTATTTTAATTATTGCAATTATTTAACTGATTTCGGCTTTCGGCCAAAGGAAAATGTATAAGTCCTCTGGCAGCTGCTAATTAGATAAAATCAAGAAGAGCCGGGGTTTAAATGATGTTCAGGCTGCACGTGCGAGTAACGGGAAAAAGAAATTCCGGCATCCAATAATTGACATAATTTAGTTAAATGTATTGAGCAATCAAACGGTTTTTATATACTTACTTAAATTACATTAAATTTAAAATAGTATTCGATACAGAAAGAGTGTCAAATATGAACTATAACATTTTACAATATTTTTCAAAGCAAAATTAAATAAAAAATAAAATTAATAATAATTAATAATAATAAAATAAATAAGTAAGCAATTAAAAAATATATGCTTAAACTTATATAATACTGATAAATTGAAAAAAAAAAATAAATATATAATATATATATATATATGAAAATTCTAAAAATTTTAAATTATGCAATTCAAACTTTTAACATACATAAAACATATTTCATTATATATATATAAATTCTTATTAAAAGAACAAATTAAATTAAGACTTCACTTTCACCTTGATAACACAAAGAAATCTTTATATTTTATGTATAACCTTGATTATTATATACTTCTGTAGTATATATATATATATATATTGAAATGAATATATGTCTGTAGTCGAATATATACATGTTTTATTTTTCTTAAAACATTTATTTATGTCGCTCGCAAAAATATATAACTCACAGATCTAAAACAAGAAATGTTGCTATTAATATTGTTTAAGTATTTTTGTATATATATATATGTTTTTGTGTTGTATATAAAATATTCGAATAAACGGAAAAAAGCTAAGGACAAATAAATAAATTAAGACAGAGAAATACAAAATACATTATAAATTTTATATGTGTTGCTTTTTATACAGTCAAAGGAATGCATTAAAAATATATTTAATTGACTTGCAGAACATCAAAATAGGACTCCTGCCAAAATTAAAAAAAAAAGTAAACAAAAGTTAAAGCTACTTATGTAGGCATAGGAAATGTAGGAAAATTCTTGAGTCATGCATTTCGGTGTTTGTTGAGTGAAAGTGTGCTAAAATATTATTGTTTAAATATAGTTAAATATAGCTCAAAGCGTTCGAAATTGATTAATGTGCTATGTAGACGTTCTGACAGTCTAAAACATTAACTAATTGCGTAAACAGTGCGTATGAGTAATATCGTTTAAATTCCATTTGAAGACTAACAACAATTTCTGTTGTAATTAAACAAAAAATAAAACAACAAAGTTGTCAGTTAGTGAGTAAAAGTTTTCTGTTGGCTGCTTATAAATTAAATTATCAGCGCAAAACTTGTAAATACTCAAATATTAATTATCAATTAACAGCTCCTAATTGATTCAAATTTTGCAGATGTCTGCTATATTTAACACAGGCAGCTAATTTAATCTGAAGAAATTCCCATATTCATATAAATATATATATGCCTACACGCATCATGTGTAAATTGTAAATTTATAGCTGACTCGCTAATTTTTTTATAGACAGTGATTCGTGGAGTGGGTGCTCACAGATAATACACAGATAGCTCGTATGGGGTCGCACTGATTAGTGCATACATAAAATCCGACTTGTTGTCTGGCTGTCAGTTGGTGTTTCTGTTTGCTCAATTTATTTGTGTGCCACATGTGAGTGTGTGTGGCAAAGTGGTGTTAATTGATGGGGAGGACAAAAGCTGACACAAGTCGCAGCATACCAGCAACAACAGTAACAGCAACAGAAACGGCAACAACAATAACTTGTTGCCAGCCGTCTGTCAGTCAGTCAGTCATTTAGTCATATTAAAAAATGTTTGGCAATGCGCCTGCGCAAGCTCCAAAGAGCCCCGCACCCACACTCAGGCACACAGGCACATACTTAGACATAGCCAAGCAAAGATTTAGATGATACAGTAAAACATGCCATGATTAAACTACCAATATCATGCAATTTACGTATTTACGTTTACGTAAGTAGCATTTGGTATTGATTTTTTTAATTTTCTTTTTTGTTCATAAATTTCTGGGCATTGAATTTGAAAGGGTTTTTTAGCCATGTCATTTCTTTCAAATGATTTTTTACGTTTTACGTCTTGTAACTCAGAAAAGCTTCTATAGTAATACAAATAACTAATTATCCTAAGAGTTGAATGATTTTTGCCATATAATTGTTTCAGCAATTTTATTATTAAGTAACTAATTAATTTATATGCATTTTTAAAATAATTTTTAATTTGTTCTTAAACTATTTTTTAATTAGATATAAATATTTATAGAAAATCGTTAAATATTTTCTTTTCAGACATTAATTTTTTTATATTTTATAAGGAGGAATGTTTATAATATTTACTATCAATTTTATAATTAATTTAATTACTTTATTTTTTGCCATTACATACCATTGCAATAGTTAAAGTAAAAAGTATAATTTAACGACAGTATAAAATTTAACATTTTATAACTCTTCCCTCATATCAAACAAAATAATTTCTCTACTTGAAAATTTCAAAAATATTTCAACTTCAATGAATCTTTAAAAACATTTTTAATTTTTTGTTGTATTTATTTTGTGTTGTTTTTAATATTTTTGTTGCTATTTTTTGTTGAATATATTTAAATAAAAATATTTTAAATGATTTTAATGATATTAATTTTTTTTACAATTTTATCTTTGTTTGCAAAAGACATTTGAAGTTTGGTGAGTGAATGTCAATTCTTGATTTATTTTTGACAGTTCGTTAAAATCGTATTCAACTATAGCAGTGTATTTGTCGTCAGAGGCCCCACCAAACACACAAACAATCGACGTCTGGCCAAAAACAAAATTGTGACAATTGCGTCAATTTTGTGCTGATTTTCTCAGTCAATGTATCACTGTATGATAATATATACATACAATTATATACATATACATTTATATATCTGTGCAGCGCATCTTTTGGCCAGCCATACGATTCATGTTCACACGTGTGTTTATTTTGCGTCCGTTTCTTTGCGAAGGCGGAGTCGGAGGCCCCCATCTGCAGAGCTTAGCTATAGTATATAAGTTATTTATTTTAAGATTTCGAAATTATGTTAAGCGCGTACGGAGTATCGGCGTTAACACTTATTCGAAAAATGAGAAGACTTTGTGAATTCCGTGGCGATGACCGACGTTCTTTATTTCCAAAAATCAACTAACTCTATTTGACAATCGTTCTTATAATAGAAGCTAGCCCAAGCCCTGAAAACGCTGGCATTGCATACAGTACTAGGTCGCTGGTCAGCAACATTGTTGCGCGTGGACGCTTC
>NW_022045699.1:0-75600 GCF_003285905.1 Drosophila hydei | reverse complement strand
AGAGAGAGAGACAGAGAGAGAGAGAGGAGAGAGAGAAAAGAGGGAGAGGGAGATTTTAGGTAATCTTCATCCAAACATTTCTATAGTTTGGTTTTCTCCTTGATCATATTTTAACAATAATCAGTTTCTATTATAGAATATTCTAAGAAATTCTAAGAATTTGAAGTGCTCATCCAAGAGGAATTTAAAGAGCTTCTTCTGTAAAAATCTATGAGTTGGGAAGATCTTTAACTCTTCTCTGTAAGTTTTCTGTTAACTGAAGTATCTGAAGAGGCTCAGCTTCAGTTTAGTTCAGTTGTTCTAGAAGAGAATAATATTGTTATATTGTTAGCTTACAGAAAGCATTTTATATTTTATAATATTTATATATATTTATAATTAATAATTTTATAATAAATATTTATTAATATTTCACCTTGCAATAAGCAAACCTTTTGATATCATTAACCAGCATTGACTTTTGCAACAGGTTACAACTGGTGCATTGAGGTCATCCGAACATCAAATCTGTCGTGGCTGGCCAACGAGCTGGAGCTGAACAAGGCGCTGGTCTACTTACTTGCGCCAGAACGACGTCAACCAGGCCATTGAGACGCTGCAGATGTACGATCGCAAGAGCGAGAGCTCCATGACGGCCAGCGCGCTAACGAATCTGAGCTTTATCTATATTAATGTAAGTTGCCAATTCGAATTGTTTATAAACTTAGAGAGCCAATGCCTGCGGCAACTTGCAGCTGGGCAATCTGGAGATGGCGACGCACTGCCTCAATCAGCTGCAGGAGGAGCTGGGCGCGCTGCAGACAAGTGCACTGGCCCTGGTCAATGCCGGCATTGTCGATATGCTCAATCAGAATCTGAGCTCGGCTGGCGAGCGCTTGCAGCGCGCCCTGCAATTGGATCCGACGAGCTTCGAGGCCAACTACAATTTGGGCTTGCTGGCGCTGAAGCAGCAGGACTTTGAGCTGGCCGAGGAGCAGTTTGAGCTGCTGAAGGCTCAGCTCATGCAGCCGCATTCCGTGCAGCACAGTCATGTCTATTACCAGCTGGCCAAGCTGCAGGAGCGACGGCTGAGCAGCGCCTCGTCGGGGGGCTTCAAGTCGAGCAGCTCGCCAGGTGCCCTGCAGGCCTACCTCCAGGTGCTGGGCATCTCGGCGACGGATGTCGATTCGCGTCTGTTCGAGAAGGTCGGCAGCATGTATGAGCAGCGACAGGATCACCAGGAGGCCAATCAGTACTACAACGAGGCGTACCGCATCAACATGAGCGACATCAACATAGCCAGCTCCATTGGCTCCTACTACATCAAGCTGCAGGCCACGGAAAAGGCGCTCTATTACTATGAGCGTGCGGTGCTCGCCGATCCCAATGATCCGAACCTAATGCTGCGCATTGCCAGCTGCTTTCGCAATTCGTATCTGCCGCCCAAGCAATATCTGGGCATGTTCGAGAATCTATGCCCGCTTTCCGACAATCTCACCTGTGTGCGGGTGATGCGCTGATGCAGGACCAAGTCACTGGGTATGTCCGAGCTGCACGAGCGCTATAGCCAGGACTACGCCAGGCTGCACAAGCAGCAGCAGGAGCGCCAAACGAACAGCGTTACCAACAGCAGCGTCTCTCCTCGGCCACCTCCAGTCGAGGCAGCAGGAGCAGCAACCTAAAGAGTGAGTAAGCAAGCACACAACGGCTATTTGCTATCTCTCTTGCTATCTGCCCCTTACAGCATTGCGACCTTCGAATGAGGAACGTTTGCAGGAGAATAGCGACATCTCCGCTTCGCTCGTGTCCAGCTCATCAGGTGGCTACAGTGCTGAACAGTTCGTTCAAAGCGGCAGCTCCTACTCAGGTAAGTTGCACTCGAAGCCATCGCCAGCTTAATCCAATAAACGTCTTAACAGTGAAGCAGCATGTGGATCCGTTGGGCCCGCCTGCCGAACGTCCTCGCACTGGCATGTATCGCGCACAGCAGAGCAACGACTCGGACGATGATGCAGAAATGAACGCGGACAGTTTGTTGCCCATTTAGTAAATTTACATGAGTAAGAATGTAGAAGAAGCAACATTCTTACTATTTTTTAATAAATAAAATCTAATTTAAAATATTTGCAATTGAAAGTTTTTCAATTACCGAGTGTTGACTGTAAATGCCCCCAAATAACCGAATTAAAAATTACCGCCAATGCGCAAGCAGTTCAACGCAGCGGCTGTTGTGAGCATCCAGTAAGCAGTGTATACACTGCTTGAGCCCAACATTCCAATCGGATACGTTGAACTGCTTGCGCAAGCGATTCCAATTAAATGTTTTTTTTGGTTTATCGTTTATTACGCTTCAAAGCGGCAAATAATACATAATTTGTTGCTGTTTATTAACGGTTATAATTTAAAATCAATATAATTGTATTTTTTTAAAATGTTGTGTGGTTTTCTTTTCGCTGTTTGTTGTTGTCATTTACGTAATAACCGTTACTTGCCACAGTATCGTATTTCTTTCCTCCTACTCCCCCCTACGTTCGCACGCGCGTTTCCCACCTTTCGACGTTTAATTGAAATTGAAGTATAATTGTTGCTTGTATCGTAGAAAATGTAATTAAAAGATTCAATTTGATAGTTTGATACGATTACGGATAAGTTTAAGAATGCCACGCTCACACACATACACACAGAATTGTTGGTTTTAGATTTTAATATCTCCCCTTTGTAATTTAGACAAAAAATTAATAAAATAAAACAAAATCAAAAAATTAGAAGAACCGTTTGACAAATTTACAAATTTCTAATTTCTTGCATCCTTTTCTATTTCCCCTCGCTTAGTGCTCTCCCTCTCTGTCTGTTCTGCCATTAGAAAATCAATCTTACAACTCTCTCTGATTACAACGCACTAACTACCCCTACGCTCCCCTCGCTCGCTCAATCTCTCTCACACACACACACACAACAACAACTGCTGCCAACTGCCTGGGCACTCCTCACATTTCTCTCTCTCTCTCTCTGCTAAACTCTCTTTATCTATCGCTATCTTATTTACACCAGCTTAGAAGCTCATGTAGCCGCGAGAGGTGGAACGACGACGCGCACACAGATACGAGATGAGGACCACAAGAATCAGAGCCGCGAGGGCAATGCCCACAGCAATGGGCACCACATCGGAGGTCTCCGAACTGTCGCAATCGTGCACCGTGGAGAAGCCAGTGGCATTTGCACTGCGGAATGCCTCCACCTGCACATGGCCAACACTGATCGTGCCAATGGTCTCGTTGCCGCTGATGGTCTCCGACATGTTGAACTTCTGGACGCGTGTGCAATGGTACGACATCTTCTCGGGCGTCTTGAAGTCCGTGTTCTGGCTGTTGTGTATCAACTGAATGGTCTGATTCTCTGCAATATAACGATAACAATAATTAGCTTAACAAATAAAATTGGGATCGATTTGCATCTGCTCTGGGCAAGCTAATTATGTGAACAACATTTCCTTTTCCAAAATTCATGTTCAAATAAATAACTTGAAGATTTTGTGGAATAACCAATTTTATAAATCATATATAACATATCAATACCAAAGGGAATACTTTATCTGCAAATAAATACTGAATATGTTCAGTAGTTTATTTTATGACCCATTTACAGCTCTAATACGTGTTCACACAGACGCACATGGCTAGCTGTAATCAGCTTTTATAACTAGAAACAATATAAAACCTTTATAAAAGATAAGATAATCTGTTATACATAAATATGTATATAACCCACGCCTAAGGTAGGCATTATTCCTAGTTTTCTGCACAAATTTCTATCAAAGTAAACAGGACTCTACTCTGGATCCTACACACATTTAGCCTATTTTTTCAAGATAAAATTTCAAGGAAAATCCATTTTAAATTTATCCAGATGAAGGCAACTGCCAATAACTGTGCCCAGCGATGCAAACGATTCTTACTCTCTACTCTCTAAGCACTTACCCTTAGCATCGGGGAAATCTGCAGCGGATAGCGGCAAGACCACTTTGATGGAAGTAAGTAAGTGAAACGGACTTATTCTTGTTCTCCAGTGCAGCACCAACGATTCCTGCGAGTCAACTGAACCCCAATTCAGCTGCATGAACTGCGTGACCGGCTATCGCACAAGCAATGATCCAATTTAGCAGTGCTGGGCACGTTGAACAGGGCGTTGGACATGTTGCCGCCTACAAAGAGTTAAAGTTAATAATGTGATTGGAGGACTTGAGAGAGACTAGAACTCACTCTTTGTCTCGTAGGTAAGTTGAGCTGAGCTGCCATGGTGAGCATAATGCAGGAGCAGTTCCATGAGCCGGCAGTTGGTTCTGGATACGGTTGTGGCTTGCGTGTAGTGGTTGGCACGGGCGCAGGTGTCGAGGTACTTGGTGCCACAGTGCTGGTTGTTGGGGCCGCAGTGCTAGTTGTTGTTGTTGTTGTCGACGTTGTTGAAGTGGTGCTCGAGCTGCTGGTTATGGGCGGTTTAGCCGTGGTTGAGGTTGTCGAAGTCGAGCTGCTGCTGCTCGATGTTAACGGCTTTTCCTGATCGGGAAAGTCGGCATTTTCAAGCTCACCCCCAGCGACTGCGAGTAAACTGCAAGAGATGAAAATAAAGGTGTGCGTTAATAAACAATTGTGTCTTTAAAAAGTGTTATCTGTGTGTGTCTGCGTGGGTCTTCCTTATTATTTGATGTGTAAATAAACGATATGCGCTGCATTTATCAGTTGTTAACAGGTCATTAAACCTTTGCCAAGTCTTTAGCCACGTTTTAAGAAAATATGGCAGAGCTGTTCAATTCGATTGGCTTTCATTTGTATTCTTCGTTTGTTGAAGCAGTTACGGAATGAGATAGGCGGAAGACCATATAAGCTATACATATGTAGAGTAAATCCTTCCTTTCTTTAAAGAAATTGGGGAAAGTTCGACATAGCAAACTAGACTAGGCAGGCAATACTTATTACTGAAAGTGTAAAATTCAAAATCCAAGTAATATCAGTATACATTATATTTTGCTAGGCAATAAATAAAGGTAAACTCATATGCCCATAAATACTATGTATTCAGAGTCTCCCTCTCTATCTCTACCCGTACCTCCAGCTCTTCACCTACATACGATATATAACGAACGTATATAAATGCCGAGTTACCTTTCATATATACTAAACGTATAATTCAATTAAGAAATATATATGTGCATATATATATTTATACATTTATATTATAAATATATCATTCACGACCACAAAGCATTTACAGCGCTTTCTATTCAGGCATCCATTCGTCCACTTCATGTAGAATCAAGAGTCGACTTAATATAATTATCATGTTTCAATGAATAACAAAATTTTAGTCGAGCGCTTTGTATTTCATTATATTGTTGCGTCGGCCCTCTTAGTTTTCAGAGCTCTGTCTGAGTCACATTGATGAATAATATAAATATTTGCACAGTCGCCAACTGATAACCAAACAGCCAGAAGTACATGCGTTGGCCAACGGCTGTGGGGGCGAGGGGCAGGACGGCTGTCTATACTTGTGGGCGTGTCTGTTGCAAGTGACATAGATTTGTGGAGTGTTTGAAGGCTTTCAATTAAACCTTTGCACTCGCCACGCACAAAGGGTTTATTCAGCGACAGTTGCTACTGATAGACCTATAGATACTCTCCATATACTCCCTACTTCATGTGCGTCACTTATTTCCGTTTAACTTGGCGATTAAACGTCGCAGAAGTTGTAAATAAATAAAGTTGAGAACGGCTCGAACGGACTGTCCAATGCTCTACTTCTGGAGTTGTATAGATAGTTTGTGATTTATCTTATACTCTCGCTTTCGTTACCCGAACAGCGTATCTCAATTATAGCTTGTTTTTATTTCAATCCTCTTTGTTTTTATCTATAAAGTTGAGTTTACAGTTCGTCACAACAATTTTGCAAGCTTAAAAAGTATCTATATCTGTATTTGCATATATATTATATATACACATATTTTTCTTCCATTAGTTAATGACTCAACGCAGCTTATTATATTATATTCATATATTTGTAGTAAAAGCTAAGGTACTTATAGTTGCCACTTTCAAGACACACAGGTAACACGTTACGGCCCCGTACCGCCCCCACTTGGCACGCCCATCGTTCTAGTTCAATGCCATTGTAACACGACTGCAGAGATGACCTTTAAATGCAAGTTAAGCAGCAGCAAACAGCAAATAACCAGAACAAACCCAAACCCCTTTCGAAACAGACAACGGACAGAGAGACAACTTCAATACAATTTTCAGGCGTAACTGGAAAATTCCAGGAAAACTGCGCCAGCTAATAAGATTTATTTGCCATGGGCATGCACACTAGAAAATCATGTGTAATGCGAGACCTCTAATTAAAGTTCAAAGGAAATGCTTCCTAATACTTGCTCTCGTTTTAGGAATTGCATTTGTGGCAGGAAATAATTTAAGCTTCTTGAAGAAAGTGGAATAATTTAACTTAGAAATATATGTAGCATGCAACAAAGTAACTCCAATAAGTATCTATAAAACTATGTATATCTATATCAATGTATTAGCTATCAAATGAAAGAACTCTCATTATTGAGTTTCTATGTAAACTCAGAAGCTTAAAGGGAATTACTTCAGTTTATACTTAATAGAGGGCTTTAAGACTCGTTTGTATATATTATATATATTTAATCGAAACCTTTAACATTATATTTATATTATAATTATTCTTATCTGCTAATATAGTGCATATTATCTGGCTAACTTTTCCCAAAATATCTTCCACTCTAAATTCGCTTACTTTTCCGATCTATATGACGCATATCAACAATCGATCCTATTCGAATTATGCGGGCCAGTTTCAAATGTATACAAAAATATATGTATGAATATGTCCTATAGCTTCATCAGGCTTATTCTACAGTTATACGAGTCAGTTCTCAAGTATGTGTGACAAAATCTTATCAGCAAAAATTTTGCACAAATAAACAATTTGATTTTTCCGCAGCTGAAACTAATACACGAATATATATATTATGTATATATACAGTCGTATGTAAATATATATATAGATGGTATACTTTCTGCGTCTTTGTTGAAGGATTGCAAGAGTTAGATTAGACAAATATAAATAATATATAGCTATAAACATATGCAGCTAATGAACGGAAAGTATAAGCCTGATTAAATTTATATATAAAAATGATATATGCAGCGCAGCAAAGATATTGCTGGAGTCAATACTCAAATTGCAAACAAAATTTAAGCTTAAGATAATTAAATATCTATTATTTTATTTTTATTTTTATTTTATATTTTTAAATAGTTAACAAATGAACAAATTAAAACAAATTGTTACAATTTTTAAAACTCGTTTTTAAGCAATTATTTTTGTATACAAATTTAATTTGCCAACGACTATTATATTAAAAACATGCAGCAGCTGCTCTGTTCTAGAAACATTCAACAAATAGTTTAGGGGGAATTACCACATCTCTGCGACTGTTGCTGCTGCTATATCACAAATACGCCTGCATTTAGTGCTTACTGATAAAGGGGATATATACGTGTATGTGAGGGGGCGGTTATGCCTAAGGCAAACAACAAGCAAGTTAAATAAATAAACAACTTAAGCGTTGTTGTGAATCAAATATAATTAAATTGTTGATGTCAGGCTCAACAAAAGAAGACGGCAAAGTGTAGCCAAAGAGCAAAAGCGGAGAAGCAGGCAACAGTGAGAAATTGAATATGCCTGCATTCTGCTACACACTTACATACAAACGAACGTACATATGCAATGCGGGGGCTGCTGCTGCTGCCGGCTGAAGAAGCCGAAAGAGAGATAGAGAGAAATAGGAAAGCAAATTGTTTTATCTGCCCGTTGCCGTTTCTCATGCTCTATGCAGGTAGAACGTTGTTCTTGTCGGTTAGATAAGCGCCAGCATACAATACAAACAAACATATGCATATATGCATCAGTAACAATAACGCATGTATGCGTAACTGGAGTCAGAGCTAAAGAAACCGCTTGCATTTGCTTCGCCTTTTTGTTCGTACTTTATGTTGCAGCGGTACTAAGCCACCATCTTGTTAGACTTCTTAGATTCTACTTTAGCACTTTGTCCTACACTGCACCAACGACAACCACGAGAAAAGTGTCACAAGCCAGATAAATGTCAATGTGCTGCAGACACACACACTGACATACTCACGTAAATGTGTTTAATACGTATTAATTATTCTACATGCGATTTTGTGTTGTTTCCAACAGCCCTTGTAGATAAAACCACAAAAAAATAGAAACACATCCATCAGCCCGTCAAACGGGTTACGTGCGTGCAAGCGGATGCCAATAGGCGAAACAGCAAGAGAAACACAACAGAAATTAAATTGCGATGAACAAGCAAGTAAATTGAACAAAGAGTTGCAGTTTTTTGCGGGCGTTTACGCGGTATGGGGTTAGTTTTAGCTTTACTCACCAGAGCTGCTCAACAGGAGCAAAGTCGTGCATACTATAAGCTTATGCCCGAACATATTGAATCTGCTGTTCGTCTAGCTGTCGAGTTTTGCAGTGCGTATTTGATTTAACTTTTCTTTTTCAATGTTAATATATTGGCAAAAATGTATTAACAGACTTCACTAGCTTTTTTTTTATCCAAGCTGGTCTTCCTGCTTTCGCATATAATCGTTTTCTTTGATCTGCTAGCTGCTAACTTTATTGCGCACAACGAAAAATGAAATGACATTAATAATAGTGCTGGGCCTTTCGTCAGCTGTGAGTACTATTTCATATCATCGCTAGAGGTTTATGTATCGATGAATTTTCATCGATAATATTAACAAGTATCTTACATCGACACAATGTGTTTCTTCCTTGCGATATATATCGAAATAAGTGTTAGTTGCGACGCTGTCAAAATTGCGTTAACATGCGCGCCAAATTCAAATCAAATCGTGTCTTATTTGGAATTCATTGTATTGTTTAACAGCCTGCAACATTATAAAAATAATAAAGAAACGATTATTTAATTTTTTACAATACATTTCTTATGTTTGTTTTTATTCACTCAGCCATTTTAAATTAACTTGTATTTTATACATACAGTATTTATATAATTATATATATATTTTTTCATATAAAAATAGTTCTTCAACTTTCATCAACTACTGATTAAACGTAATCATATATTTCATATTACTAAACAACACCCTAGCCTAAAACAAAGTATTGCATATATGTATTTATATACATATGTCTGCATAATATGTATAATATATCTATAGATAACCAACAAACAGTTTACTTTAAAGTTTTTGAGCAAATCCTTTGAATAAAAATATAAAATAGATTGCAATTGCGTGTTTACAAATTAAGCAACAATTTCCAAAATACCTACTTAGACTCTAATAAAAAAACTGTATCAAAAAGTTCAAGTCAATAACAATTAAGTAAGTTTTTGTTTTTGTTTTGTTGTATAGCACTTAGCAGCTAGCAAGAGGGGGCCTGTAGAGGAGGTAGAGTAGAATAGGGTAGAGTGTGGTGGGGTATCATAAGGAAGGGTAGTGTGTGTGTATGTATGTCACTTAGATTATTGCACCAGTTAATAGCCCGTTTCGGGCTCCTGTTTAAGCGTCATGCGACATGGCTCTGCAAATCAAGAAAAGATTCAAATAAGTCTCCAAATTAAATATCTACAGATATAGGGTATACGCACCCATCACATAGCTGGGCGCCATCATTTCGGGCACACGTATTTTGAGGGGCGTGCGACGCAACAGCTCGTCGGCACTGTTGTCCTCGCTGCGATTGTATTCGTTGAGCGTGATGTCCGCCGGATTGCGCATTCCGAGGCCGGCATCGACCGGCGATGTGGCCACTCTTTGGTAGGGATGCACTCGCTGTGGACTGTGCATTAGCTGACTCTTGTGCTGGACATTGTATTGACGTGATGCCGCCGCATCCATGTAGGCATTCTCTTGCGATTTCGGACTGCAGGCGGCGCTGCTCAATGGAGGCGTACGGCAGACGAGGGAGTGGCAGCAACAACGGCAGCGACGGCAGCAGCATTGTTATTTGTATAGGCACGTAACGTATCCTCCGCATTGTTAGCCTCGATGAGCGCCTGTATCTGTTGCACATCCAGATCCAGGCCATGCGTACCGCTACTCGCCGATGCCAGCGTGTCCAGGGTAGAGCTAACCTGACTGCCATCCAAATTGCCGCCAGCGTTGGACTCTGGTAATCGTTGGACTGATTGGGCGGCGACAAGGGCAACGAATTGTCTGCCAGTTCACCTGTGTGCGAGCAGCAAAGGATACAGATTAAATAGATGTCCAAGTTGCATAGCGCGCTTCCACTTACCGCCTAGCAGCATCTCCTGCAGCAGCGAATCGATGTGCGCGACGCCAAAGATTTTGGCAAATTGGATTTGTTTCAATCATCTGCCAGGTAATTGACTGCAGCACCGGCAGAATGAGCAGAATCTCGCCAAATCGACCACGAGACTCGTATTGCCTGTCCGAGATGTAATCCTCCAGATTGTTGAGTATCTGATGGCGCAAGGACTTGATGCGATTCGGCTCATTGAGACCCTTGGCATCTAAAATGAAAAGAGAAAAGAGATTTGATAAATTGCCTCTGCTGCATGCTCGTAGCTTTATATTGAAATCTATAGCAACTCGATGTCGTTAACTGCTGCACTTACTGGGATCAAAGAAGACCAATGCCTTAATGCAGGCGAATTCGGTATCGTCGATCCCCACGTCTTTCATCACAACCACGAGTTCATCAATGATGCGTGCTCCAATGCGTGAAATGTCCAAATTGGGCGAGACATGTGGATCTGAAATGGATGCAGAGCTTGAGAGACATAACAAACAAGTTGTCTAGCTAGTAACAACTCACCTGGACAATGCCTGGTGATGACACAGTTGTTGCTGAGCAGCAGCACATCCTTCAGATGCATAGAGCGGGCGCGAGAGACCAAGCAGCAAGTGCTCACCAGCATGGGCGCGGAGGTAGAGCGACTTGATCGTCCAGCTGTAGATCATTGAAGGCCGGTATCTGTTTGGCCCACTCGACTAGGGTGAGCAGCTGCTGTTTCATTGACTCGCAGACATCGTTGATGCTGGCAAACTGTTTGGTCGAGAGATCCTCATTGATGTTGGCTCCATGGCGGCGCCCGCTTTCGATTGTCGCGATTCGTTCTCCGCCTTGACGAGCGACACAACCGATAGTCCATTGCCTGGATTCGGATCATCATTGGAGGTGCGACGGCAACTATGCGATCGCGTTCGTTCTGCACTGCCTCCTTCTTCATGCCCGCCTTGAAGCACTTGCGCAAGCGGCAATAGCGACACTGATTGCGCTTATCCTTGTCCACAACACAGTTGCGCGCGAATCTGACGAATGCGAGACAGTTGGCTTTAAGAGCGTCTTGGGCTAGTCATCATCTGGTTGCACTCACCTGCAGGTATACTGATGATTTTTGCGAACGCTGCGCCTGAAGAAGCCTTTGCAGCCATCACAGCTGGAGGCGCCATAGTGCTTGCCCGTCGCCCGATCTCCACAAATTGCACAAACTGTCGGCGACTGTTGCTGTTGCTGCTGTTGTTGCTGTTGTTGCTGCTGCTGTTGCTGCTGCTGCTGGCTGCCCGCTGCCACTGCTGTTGTTGTTGTTCGGTGAGTACATGATGTTGTTGTTGTTGTTGTTGCTGGCATTGCTGTTGCCATTGCAGAGAGTGAAATTCTCGCTGCTCTGATTGCTGCTATTGCTAAGGCCGAGGCCAACGACATTGGGACTCAGCGCATGGCCAATGGGTGAGCCAGCAGGATGCCCAATAGGCAGAGCATCTGCATGCATTATTTGACTTTCGGCCGATTCTGTGTGCGAGAGAGAGAAGGCAATTGACATTATAAATCAAATATATATATAGATATGTATGTATGTACAGAAAAATGTAATAGCTATTCTTTTAATATTTTATGCAAAGTAATTCACATTATTTATATAACTCTGTTTTCCTCCACAGTTTAGCCAACAGCAGCACTCTCCCATAGTTTGAGCAGCTCTCGAATAGCTCACAGTTTGAGTCATACTGTGTCAGTGCATGCCTAAAGCGCAATAGGCGAGTGCGCAGTTTAAAAAGCATTAGACACATGCCTGTTGAGCTACAGTCTTGCGCAATAAAATTACGAGTGTATATATATATATACTAATTAACTTTTTTTGCAAAAAGCATCAAATTTTTAATAATAATAAATATTTAAGCTTCAAATGATTGCACTGCAGCACAATAACAACAGTTGTATAGGCGCTGCTTGCCCACGCAGCTGATCAGCACTGCTTTACAGTTTAAGGGCTCGAAAAAGAGTTTACTGTTTATTTAAGCTGCAGTTCTCTGTGCATACGTAAAATTCAATATGCGATTGGTGCAGTTTGAATAACACTGATCTTGAACTTTGTAAGCAGTCAAAAATAAACATAAATATTCCTTTAAAATTGTAACTAATAAGAACAGAAAAAGTAGACACTATAACACTATAGCATAAAATTAACACACACACACCATCACTTGAGGCTGTATTGCTGGCGCTGTTGTCCCGTCGTCGACGTCGCTGCTGAATTTGGCGCTGTCGCCTAACTATTGCCGCCTCCCCATCACTGACACGTCCACCACTGGCATCGCCTTTGGTTTTGCCACGCAACAGAATGCTGCCTATATCGCGACTAGTAGGAATTTAACTCTATCCGACTTGCGCACCATTTTAGTGCTACTGAGACGAGAGACGAGACGACACAACATTTTTCACTGAGCGCGCGATTGTTGGCTGACCATTCAAACAGATGCCAAGCCTCTGCTGCGCTTGCTGCCGTTGCCGCTGCCCCATATCCATATCGTATGTTGTCGCGGCTTTCGCTCTGAGTCTCTATTCGTGTGCGTATCACTGTATGCGTTAATCGACGCTTAAATCAATTCACTGTGTTTGCATATGTACATATTTTTGTCGCTGTGTGGCGCTCTCTGGGAGAGCACAAACCAGACTTGGAGCGTAAACGAATGCATGTATAAAGAGAAGAGAAATAATTATACGCTGACACATACACTAGTAAAGGCATTAATTTTGAAGACATCGTAAGCAAACGCAAGCGAGAAGCCGAGCACATAAACAAATAAATAAATAAAAAAGCCGGCTTTAAATTGAGCATTCTTTATATGTATGCGTGTTTGTGTTGGCGAGCGAGTACGTGTGTTTGAGAGTGTAAAGGCACGAGATAGACACAGAAAAACAGACCCGAACAACACAAAGAAAGCTGCTATAATTAAAACAAAAACAAGACATCGCCTATTATTTTAATGTATGCATTGAGAACTGTAGAATATTAAGAAAAAATATATATAAAAAATATTTATAAAGAAATCTAGCGAAAATTATAAAATGAATAAATTATTGGCTTGTCTGTAAAATTAGCTTAATGAATTTAAATAAATCAGAAATATGACAAAAATAAAACCAATTATAAATAATATTAATAAAAACACTTGTTAATTTTATTCTGTTAGCCATAGGATTAAAAGGTTTAATTATCAATAGTAAAATTTAAATTGATAGATTTACTGCTATGATTCAACAATTTCTACTTATTAGCACCTTATTTTATCTAATATACATTCGGTAATTACTAAATATACAATTTAACACTTTAGTTCAACATATTCGCAGACATTAATTACATCATTCGACACAGACACCTTCAATTAACACTCGCTTTTCACGCCTCACGAGAACCAATCTAGCCACCCACAAACAAGTGTATAAAAATAACTCTATAAGCAGAAGTAGAAGAAGGTAGAGAGTAGCAAGAAAGAGAAAAGTCAACAACAACAACGACGATAACATGTTTGGGCTATGATCATATTTTTCTCTTTGTTTTGCGCTTTATCCAAAAGTTTTATTATAGCGCTATAATTTACTTGAGTCTTGCTATAAAACTCGCTTGTTCGCCGTGTCTGCCGTTGTCGCTGCGAGAGTTCGCCAATTCGCTGTTTGTCAATTCTCTAGCTAGCGAATCAGTGGAGCGTATGAATTTGTGCAGCGTCATCGTTAGAGTTCAATATTTTTTCTGACGTGCCGAGTCACCGTTAGTTTCGCAAAGCTAAATGTTGTTGTTTTCTTCTTAGTTTCTTGTTGTTGTTGTTTTTGTTGTTTGGGTATATCGATTCGTAATCGGAGATTAAGAATGTTCATTGCATTTTCGTCTTTGTTTTCAGCATTAGTTTTTTTCTTGCATTTTTCTGCGCCAAAAAATATTTTTATGGCCAAAACATAAAAAATATTTCATTCGTATACCACTGATAAGGGCAACAAGTAATACGCACTGTATTTACCGCTGTTGTTGTTGTTGTCGAGCTTTAATAATAACGAAGCGGATGTGCAAAGCATGTATCTATGACTACATAGAGCTCTAGAGCCTGTTCAATTTTTATTTACTTATACAACTGTGCGGGTCGAGCCCCCGAAATACACTATAAAAACGACGCCACTATATACATAAATACATGTGTGTATGTATAGAGAAAGTATATGTATATAGATAAATGTGAGGCGCGTGTGCGTTTGTTTCTAATTTTTGGAATTTATGTCTGGGTGTTTAGATTTTTATTACTGTTTTGTTTGTTAAATTTGAAAAAAATTCAATTTAGCTTTTTTCTTATAATATATAAATTATGGCAAGGTATTAGCTAGTCGTTCATTGCAACATTTTATATTGACTTTTCACAGTATTTTATTCGCAGTATATTCATTTTTTCAATAATGTGAGAGAGATGTTGATTTATGAGGACGGCTTGTAAGCGATATTAATAGAGTTAAGCAGATAAATAATGAAATTATAGAAAATAATTAATTATCCATATTTTCGGGTATTCATTAATAACTGTGTATGCATCTGTGTCAAATTCTAATATATTGGCACATGTCTATGCCCAGATATAGATTTTTCTTTGATTTCTCAAGAGGTGAATACTATATTTGAATACTATATTTATTTTTGGTTTCTATCTGAAGAAAACAAACTTTGCACGAACTACGCAATTTTCATGTTATTTTTAGCTAATTTATTTTTTCATGCTTCTTATACATAAATATATATTTATAAACATATATATATGTTTTTTAACTTTTAAAACATCACGAGGTACAGGTAAAGTAGTATATATTCCATTAAAAATTATTTAAATTATAATGTCATTAGGCACAACATAATTTCCTTTATTCACGAATTAAACAAAACAATAAAAATATTTTTGTTGTATCGCGTTTAAATGAATGATGTTTGGAAACTTACACGAGTGTACGTGTACGATTATATGTATATAGTATATATATTTCTATATATTTCTACTTGAATGGCAAAGCAATGCCAGCGTTTATAATGTCGTTATATTACTCAATGCTCACTGATAATCGTTTCAAGTAACATATCATATCTTATAGAATTTTATGCTGATAACATATGTTATTTGTCATATCAGATAAACTGAAAGTTTTCTTTAATAGAAAAAAAAAACAGATAAAAAAGATTTTATTATACATTAAGAAATTTACATTTACTACTAATATGATTGCTACTAATGGTAGTACTAATACTCGTGATACTATTAATACGGCTTCTACTGCTATTACTGGTACTACTAGTATTATTAATACTACTACTATTACTAGTACTACTACTATTACTAGTACTTCTACTACTACCACTACTACTATTATTGCTACTAGTACTACTATTACTACTACTACTACTACTATTACTACTACTACTATTACTACTACTACTACTATTACTACTACTACTACTACTACTACTACTACTACTATTACTAGTACTACTACTATTACTAGTACTTCTACTACTACCACTACTACTATTATTGCTACTAGTACTACTATTACTACTACTACTACTACTATTACTACTACTACTACTATTACTACTACTACTACTACGAATACTATAAAATGTCATAATATAAACAGAAGATCACTTTCAAGATATTTCTATTGTTAAGTTTTGTTCAGATTGAATGCTATGTGAGTAATAATAAAATTTTAAACATTTATTTCGACTAATCTTTCTATTCATTTATTTAGTTATAGAAAAAATCAGTAGCATATAATATATACAGCTTCTAACATATTAAGCGCTGATGGAAATTTAATGGTAATAATATTTTGCAAAATAGATGTAAAAATAATTGCTAAGTTTAATGCAATTTATGTTAATCAAACGAAAAACAAGTACAAGTATTTAATGAACAAGAAATATTGCGGAATATGTAATACGCCTAATGCAATTGTATATATATACACAGCTTTACGTATAGACCAAGTAATCTGATTAACAATTTTCAACAGTTTTTCAGTTTATTATGTAAAAGTTAGTTTATAAATCAAAGTTAAACACTTATATTTATAATCAACTTAGCAGGAACAGAATAATGCAATAAGAATTACGCAACCAATATGAATGTCCATCATATATATGTTTATATATACATATTTATAGCTATTACTAAAATGATTAAGTCCAGCTGCAACTGATGTGTATAATGGAACAAATGCCTTTCATCACATCAGCTTAAATTATTGCTTAACATTTTTCCTATTGTTCAAACAATGAAAACAACTGACATTAGAGCAACGTGTAATTTCAGAGCAGTGCAATCCGTGCACAACTTATTGAACAGCCCCCGCTGCTGCCCCCAATTGCCGTAACCCCGCTTAACCCACACAGACCAGCTAGGGGAAGCTTCTTATCGGCTTCATTTCAATAACGTGCCTAATGCCAGCGCTGATAGCTGAGAGACACAGAGGAGCAGACCGAGACAGAGAGAGATGGAGAGACTTAGAGAGGGAGAGGGTGAGAAGAAGAGACAGTGGACGACGCAAAATACTCGATTTAAAATCGAATCAAATGAAAATTGCACATGGCCACGAACCGTAGCATGAATTGATAGCGATTATAACAAAAAAAAACTAAAATGTGACTCAACGCGATATCGAAAAAAATATAAATAATAATTTGTTGCTTTTGTTCGATTCATTGGGGAATTGCGTGCTGAAGATCGAATTTATTTTGTATGCGTAACAAAGGCGAAAAGTGAAAAACGTTTCCAATTGCAAGGTAATGCCTAGCAAAACAATATAAGATTCCATATATATATAAAAATATATATAAGTAGACCCGACTCTTTCCTTATCACAATAACTGGCAACACGCCTAGACTTTTCTCGATCTGGCAGCGCCACATTGTAATATGCAGGTCTTGCTTAATTGCCAACATTCGTTGAGCTTTTGTTTAAATAATTATTCCTCTTAAAATTTACCAATTCTGATATTTCTCTATTATATAGTTTTTTAACTGCTTAGGGTTTTACAACCCTGCCATTACATAGGTCAGCCAAGCTAATTGGCATTAAGGGCTTGCAGCTAAAAAACTAGCGAATTATATAGCTGATAAAACTGTTTAAAAATTCATTAGAACAGCCACGAGCGTTGGCATTAAAAATGTTTTTTGAATAAATTATAAATTATTGCGTAGAGTTTTAAAAAATCTATTAAATTATATATTTCTATGTATAAATGTATATGTATTTATTCATATAACATGCACAATTAAGTTAACAATAAGCTTAGCAATTAGCAAAGTACGCCTGTACTTAAAGTTATAATAAATCATGTGCCAATTGATTGAGCCGATTGAAAGGTGGAATTTCATTAAGAAATTTCAATAAACAAAAAAGAACAAAAAAAAAAGAAACAAAAAACAATTATATATATGAAAATTATGAATGAAATGCACAAAAATCTGTTAACAACAAATGAAAACATAAAAGTAACTGTACAACTGACAGATGAAAAATGACTGGAGAATCTTTGAGATACAATGCTAACTAACAGATTCGTAGCATCCTTGAGATACAATACTATTTAACAATAAGAAAGACTCTAACACACAAAGACTAAAAATATTTTAAAATGTGAAAATTCACTTAAAGATGCAAAAGTATCTGTAAGTCATAAAAGTATCTAAGAGCCAAGCAATAAAGAGCTAGTAGCTACGATATATACTTATTTGAGTGGTGCTATGTGTTGAATACTTAATATTTGAAATACAAATATATTAAGATACAAAAGTATCTCCAAATCTCTAGCTACATAAGCTAATTGCATTTAATTGCAAACTTCTTCATGAGATGCTGAACAATATCGTGCGCACAACGTTTGATGAAGCATACAAAATGTTGGTAGGACAAAATTTTAAGATACAAAATTATCTGTAATTCACATACGTCTTTTAAAGCTACAAAAGTAACTATGAAATACAAACAACATGTAATGATGAGCTACTAAAGAATCTCTGAGATAGAGTAGATATGCAAGCGCATGCCACAGAAAAATAATCAGTAAGATACAAAACAAACTAGAAGATATAAAACTATCTAAGAGACAGAGAATGTAATCTGTGAAATGGAAAGTTAACTGTGTGTATTACACAAAGAAAGAATCTTTAAGATACACAAATCTTTATGATAGCTATAAGTAGGTAAAACAGAGCGTGAAAGAGAGTAAGCATAATGTAGAAATTATCTGTACGTTTCTCACAAATCTTTAAGATACACATCTGAATATCTGTGAGATATAACAAAACTGAAACTGAGAGATATGAAATATCAGCTTAAGCTATCTCTGAGATACAATAGTAACATTTCTTGGCAAAAGAAAAGATACAGAAAGTATCTATGAGATACAAAGTTAAGATCTCTATTACTTTTAAATGTTGAGCTAGCTCTATGATAAGAACTTGAGAGCTTAATGATATTATAAATGAAGAGACTAACTAACTACAATTTCTAGTTAAAAATCCAAACTCTTTAGATGATTTAAGCTGTCAAGAACTTGACCTTTCAGACTTATTTCTGAATGAATAATTTCGCTATAAAAAGCTGCTGCTGCTGCTGCTGATGATGATGATGAATGACAAGTGAAAAAGCGTATATTTATCCAATCAAATAATAATGTCATCAAACAAATCAGATCGTAAAACCCAAATGCAAATGCAAATGCAAAGATAATGTTGAGCTCATCCGCAACCAGCGTGACCTATGCCTATATTTGCCCAGACTTATCTACTGAGATATACGCGTGTAGTCGGTGTTTTATTGGAACCCACACGAAGTGCACTATCGCGTCATTGTCACCTCATTGTCAACTGTTATCGGCGATGAGATGCAATAAGGCCGAAAAACCCGCAGGTCATTTATTTGTGCTAAACATTAGAAAGGGCTAATAGATAGTATATAGTGTCTATATATATGCATATATATAGATTATGAGCCAATCGGCACATGAAAGATATGACAGCTGTGTGAATATACAGAAATCACAACAAGTGCTTGTGAAAGGGTTTAACCGATTCAGGGATTATTAGACTCAAAATGTGAAATGCCTGTGGCTGGGGCCAAGGAATTTCCCAGGTCAGTCCAATATTGGTTCCAAAATTCAAATACTTGTCAAATAGTTAGATAAATATATATATTTGTGTATGACATTGTTGAAACTTGTTTCTCTTTCTCTTTTTTTTAGTTATAGATATATCTTAAAGCGGACTTGAACCAATTAGCTAACGTCGCTCAAATGTAAGAATCAACTTTTTATTTTTTATTGAAATTATCATTATCTTTATGACGAATAATTGCGCGCATATTGTCTATAATTAAAATGCTAAAAAACGTCTCAATTAAATTGTTATTAACAAAAAGTCAAAGCAGGTAAGACAATAAGCTGGTTCAATCATATAAAGCAATTGCTGCTGGTGCTGCTGCTTGTTAATAACTTGTCTAACTATATGTAAGCGGGCTATTGTATCTGTATCTGTATCTGCAATTGCAAATGTATCTGTATCTATAGCTATCATACGACCTGACGCTCTTATATACATATATCTAGTCGGGTGTAATTTTCTATTTAAAATGTTTGCTTTAGTCTTAGTGTCTTGGCTCTTTTTTAATTGGGCTCTAACGTGTTTCAGATACATTTGTATCTCCAAACAGACGCCGTGCAATTAAATTACGTCTTTGCCTTGAACTAAGCTGCCATTGCCGGCGACATTTAGAACTTGACTTGTCTCGGCAATCATCAGCAGCTCGTATAAACTAATAAGCTTTTCCATTAAGCCCAGCCACCTCTTCAACTATAGTTTAGATGTATCATCAGTAATTTTTTTTTGGGTTTTATTTTTGTTTTCGTTTTTAATTTTATGTTAAACACCTTTCAAGAACACATACGAAGTGTTGTTGTTTTTGGGCCGGATGGGGCCTCAACAGCTTTTGGCCAGTCACAGTGATTGGACCACATTCAAAGCATGATAAGCACACAGAAAGTCAGGAATACTTCGATTCGGCATGGACCTACCCCAAAAATAGCTTCGTTCAGGTACAAAGTTCAAATTTCAAGTTTCAATTTGGCTATCGATAATGTTTTTTGTCATACAAATTATGTTCTATTTACTTGAGTGAAAAGGTTTCTTTGTGAGTGTCGAAAAAGCACTTCAAGAAGTATATGAAGAAGAGAAAATTATAAAATGAAATATGACATTCTTTGGCTATTGAATTTATAATTTATATATGATTCAGATCTTTTCTTTTCATTTATTTAAATATGTTATCTATTTATCTACCTTTGTAAACTACATATAATACTTATTTAATATATACCTCTTTTTTAATACAATCTTATTTTCTTCTTCTGTTATACATATCTTTTATCTAGTGTATCTTATAGATACTTATGGATGGGCTTATCAAGTAGCTCGTTTCTAATATGTCTGCATAATCAATAAGCTACCATTTATTTGGGTTTGTTGCTGTCTGAATCAGCTTTTGACATTTTAAATACCCTAACTAGCAGAAAACATATCACAAATTATGTCTGCATTAGGCTTAACTCAATAAGAAACATATTTTTTAAATATATTCAGAATTACCACAAATAGACTTCTTTAGTAAAACTACAAATATCGTAATATACGATATATATCGTATAGTTAATACAATTTCATTATGTAAATACAAATTTTTTGATCTGTTCATAATTATTATGCATTTCTTATTTAAATATTAGCTTTGTGCTATAGATAGATCGTTCCTATGATTGTCTTATATATGTATTTATAGCTGTCGATCATTAAAAATGATTTCTTGTGTGAAAAACTTATTTGCTTTTCTAGACAACTTAACAAAACTTAATTACGATTAATACGGAACTAGCACACAACGTACTATCATATATGGAACTATAATATAGAATACTATAGAATACATATATCATACTGTCATATATCAGAAGAGATATATTATATATTTGACTGTCTATAATATATATATATACATTTATATCTGACTATATACAGGCAATTCGTCGTTAAAAAGAGCTTTTCAGTTTTCTAAGAAATCTTCGTGGAAATGGAAAGGAATACATTCAATTCATTTACTAAATGTTTTTAATGTATGAATGTAATGAATGTATCTTCAGTTCTCTTTCTGTAAGGGTATTCAAGCTTCGTGCTTGTCACAGTCAGACAATTGTGTCATTTCGCTATCAATTTTAATTATGAAGCCTCAGCCAAGTGCGTGGCTTTACGATTTTGGCAGTATATTATATTTTTGCTGTTATCAATAAGTAATTACGCTAGTTTTTCGAGTGTGTCTCAAGTGTAAATGATCCGCCCTCTTCATGGCTACCCCCTTTTTTGTCTACTTTTTTCATTGAATGCTTGTGTGTGTATGTCTAGTATTTCCGGTTGGATCACTGCAAGCGGCCAAGCTATTGATTATTTTATTAGGTAGCTGAATAATTACAAGAAATTAAAGCTAAGTATCTACAAATAACACGTGCAGTTAAAATAAACGTTGATTGGGCCGCAGTTGCTATATGATCACAAGCGAGTATACTACGGTACTCAATACCCTGGCAGAGGGGCCAACGGAGGTGAGCAATACTCAATAATTTGACGTCTACGTCTTAAATATGAATGCAATTAATAATTAATTAAAGCATTCGTGTGTGAAATGCCAATGAAAACAAAATAATTAAGTCACAAGCGATAAACTGAAGCAAAAGACGATCAGATAGATGAATCAATCTCTGAGATGCTCTCAAGTAGTTTCGAATGTTAAGATTGTACGTGCTTTAAAAAGGAAATATAAAAATAAAATTATAAAATTTCATAAGTTTGTAAAAATTGTTGAATAGTCTTTAAATAAAAAATGAGTTATTACTAAATTCTATTTATAGTTTTATTATTTATTTTATTACTTTTTATTTATTATATATTAGTTCTTAGCAATAAATCTTAAACAAAAATATGTATAATAAAAAATACTACCTTATTAATATTTATACAATTCAAGTAATTTTAATTAAATTTATTAATGTAAATTTCCTTGAACAATTTAAAAGTCTTTGTAATCATTTTGCTTATAATTTTTTAATAACGTATATGAGCATCTCGTGTTCATAATATACCTATATATATGTATATATTTATATATATAATTTTATTTTCATGGAATGTTAAACAAACTAGATTTATGTATTTAGATACAGTTTAAACACGAGAGCAAAATATCCATTGAGCTAATTGTTCTTTAATGTGATTTTATATGCCGTAAAAATAATTGCAAATGTAAAATAAAACACAGACCTAGATCAAAGATAATAAGCTCACAAATATATATAATTTTATACTGATATGCATATGTACATATATATATTTAGCAACATTAATAATCTAAGAATATACCTGATGCCATACACACTCGCAAAGACCCCCAAAAGTCCGCATAATCACAATTCGTGTTTTATGATTGTTTTGAGCAAAATCTAATCAACTATAGTAGAGCTTATTCTATATGTAAATGCAAGAGCTAATCTTTGATAAGCACTGCAATAAAGTTGTGCTAATCAGAGGCAGAAAATAGAAAACATGAAAAAGAATTTGATAAAAAATCTAACACGATTCACGTAAAGTAGAAGAATTATAAAAACTCTTCAGATATGGTAAATATAATATATGTATATTATATATTTAAACATGACATATATTGGCAATGTTTACACTTTATATAATATATATTTATTATACAATCACAGAAAGTGAAATTTTGATATATTTTTGGAACTGTTGTCAAAAGGAAAAAAGAAAAACGAAATTATAAAAACAAAAGTATAAACACGCGCTATTAAAATGTATCTTATCAGAGCGAAGCGAATGTACGCAAGCAAATCAGAAAGAAAAGGAAAAAAATATAAAGGAATATAAAAATGTTAGTGAAGAGCAGAAATGGTGCTAGAAGAACGAAGGCTAAATGCTCTTAGCCAGAAGTTAAATATAAATTTAAACTTTAATTAGTATATAATATGTAAATATTCAAAAAAAATATATATATTTACTTAAATTAATTTTAAATTGCTTTTTAGTTTAATAAATATTTTATTTTATTTTTATTATATAATAATAATATAATAAATATATTTTTTATTTTAATTTAATTAATATTTTAATAAATTTTTAATTTTTTTTTTTTACATTTTTTTTTTAAATTTATATTTTATGAATATATATATTTATAAAATATTGCAGCTAGACTTTTTAAAAATGTACATATATTTAATCTGTATCAAAAGATGAGTCAATTGAGCTTCAATCACCTGTCTTTTCTATATTTTTAAACATTAAAGTTTCAAATCTTTCTTGATTTAATTTTAGATTTTTAAAATAAATTTTGGTGTTGAATCACGTATTGCCGGGCCTCAAAACAAGCTAACAAATAATACTAATAGTAGTTATAATTTGTATTGTATAAATCTTTACTATATTATTTCATTAAAAAATCGTAATAATCGCGATCTTTTCAATATAGAGCAGAGCAATTTTAAAGGTAACAAAATCTTTTGATTTTAAAGATATATTAAATTACCTATAAAAAACCTAACTGCAAAGGCTATACTCAAAAATTGTACTGCCTACATATATAAACTATATATATATGAGTTATATGTCTGCAGGGGCATTTAATCTAAGCCAGCACGATAATAACTGTTTTTCTTATTAAAATAAATGTTTTTTTGATAATGATAAGTCAAGTTCAAATGTACTCAGCAGGTGCTCGACGAGTATGCCAAAAGTATGCAATGAAAATTAAAAGGAAGTGAGAAACTATTGAAATCGTAGCAGATTCCAAAAATCGAAAAACAAAAATCTATAAATTGCAAAATCCTCAAAAAATAATCGAAAATATTTCAAGCTCAATTTTATTTGAAATACTCTTACAAATACCCAATTTGATATTGTAAAGTAATAAATTTTCGTTCAGTGTATGCTTAGATAAGCTTCTTAACAAAAAATAGCCCTGAGTTCTATTGGGCTTGTAAAATCAAAGATATATACAGATATATGTGCTTAACGATAATGGCGCATATCGAATACTGGACGAGGCGCCATAAAGCCATAATAACAAGGCTAAATATCATGGCTACAGATTAAAATATATAACAATATACTCTGTAAGACTGTACGCCTGAACTCACCCATCATTTGCAATAGATTCTCCTCCAAAAGGAATGGATCGTCATAGCCCGAATTTGTTAAATTTTCGGTTTTCATATTTAACAAACTGGGCAACATTGAGGCATACATTTGTTATGAACTAATTGGCCAACGTTTCTATGCAATTAATTTAGATATATATATATATATATCTATATATATATATATCTAACTATAATTATTATTCACAGAGTGGTTTCCTCGTTTTTTCTCAGCTTGCAAGACGCGACAATGGGCAAATATTTGAAAATCCTTCACACTCGGCGCAAATTTATTTTCACACAAATTGCTGTTGGCGCATATTTTGTTGTTGTTGTACACACACAGACACACACGGAGACACATACACGTAAGTAAAGTTCAATATTTGCACAAATTAAAATTGAAAATAACGAAGACGATACTCGAAATGTTTTTCAACGATACATATATATGTCTATATATATATAGATAGATATATCTAGATATATTTACATCGATAATCAGGTTTGGGGTTAACAAGTTGCAACACATAAATAAATAATGCTAATTAATTAAGTATTTTCTCTTTGTTGTTGTTCAACTATTTCTCTTATCACAGTCTTTTTTGCTTCTTTTTTTTTGGAATATTGTGAATTTTTTGTCTAAATTCAAATTGATTGTGTTTATTTTTGTTAGTTCTTGCGATGTCAACCGGCACAATACGACGACGACGACGACGGACACCGGCTATGTCGGTGCTCTCGGTGCTTCTATGTATTATAACCGCCCAGTGCGAAACACTGACTAAACCTCAAATAATGTTCTCAGCACGTACTAACTGTCTTAATATTATTTGTTGTAGATATAGAAGTCAACGTCGGCCGGCGACGGCGGCGGCGACAGCAACGGCGACTCAGCAACGACAACAGCGCAGTCCGCTGCTGCTGCCACAGCTAACGTCGCTGTCGCTGTCACTCGATCGACGTGCGTTCGGCTCTAGGCTCTCGCCAAACGGCAAACACACATAAAGTTTATTAAATATTATTACTATGCTAGTTGTTGTTGTTGTTGTTGTTGCTGTTGCTGCACTTGTTGCTGTTGCCTTAGCAAAAAATTGTTAACAATTTACGGCGATTACAGCTCGGTGCTCGGATCGTCTTGTGTTCGTGCCAGCGAGTCAGCCAGGGCATGCGCAGTCGGCTCTGTTCTGGCCTGTTATCAATCTTCTGGCTCTCTACACACGTATATACATACATATATACACGTATATATATTTATATGTGCATACACAGGTCTAATTGTTTAATGGCTGTTATACATATGTATGCACACAAAGTGTCGCACATTAACAACAACATAAACATCATACAATCATTTGAAGCTTTTTGGTTTTGTTTTTTTTTCTTTTATTTATTTAGATTTGCGGCGCGATTATCGCGACTGTACTTCAGATTTACCTACGCATTTTGGCGTCGCAAATTTTTTTTGGCTATTTTCTAACAGCTTTTTTTATCAACTAGAGTTCAGTTTGAAGTTTTATTAGAATTTACAAAATATCTTGACAAACAACAAGATATTGAAACTCAAATATTTATAAGCAAATATATTGTAAATACAATTATCAATAATTGAAAGGCAACAAAAAATTAGTTATAAGTTAAGTTATAACTTATAACTTGAATACATCAAGTTACACAAATATATTGTAATCTTTTTATCTATTTTATACTAATTATATTGACAGTCAAATCCGTCTTCCTTTCACTCTTTAGCTGACAGAGTTAGCTAACTAAAATTAAAAGTATATCAAAACAATGCAAAGCTTTAATCATTCTGATAAGGCGTGAAGGAGTTGTGTATAAGATCTAAAATAGAGTATTAAGACAATGGCAAATATTTGAAAACAATAAAGAGAGATATGTTAAGAGAGTGGAAGGGGGACAGTGAGAGACGGGAGAGTGAAAAGAGCGAGAGTAGTATGAGGAAATTGGAAGACACAGAGATTAAAAATAGAGGGAGGGAGAGTGAGTAAGAGCCAGACAGAGGTTGCAGCACTTAGTTATTATAAAAATATAAACTTATTTACGTTTTTTTTAAAAGTAAATAAATTTGAATATATATTAAATTCTAGTTTCACACAAATCACACTTCATATATTATAAATATAATATAAATATAAATATATTTATATTACTTAATATAAGCTATTCTAATTTTTTTTAACAATATTTATTGTTTTATAAAAATACATGTTTTTAAATTATATATGCATTTTGAAAGAATATTGTTAAAAAAATTAAAATAGTTTATATAATAATTTTTATATTGAAGAAAATTGCTTAATTTTTATATTTAAAAATATTTTAAAAATTAATTTTTGTTTTATTATATGTATATTTATTTATCAATATATGATATGATATGATATAATAAATAAATGATATTTATTTATCAAAAAGATTTAATATAAATATAAACCATTTCCTCTTGTGTTAAATAATAAAACAGCATTTATTATTTAGCCAAAACAAAAATTTAATTTTCATTTTAATAAAATCTATTGCAAATAATATTTATCGGATTTATATATATTTTATATTTGTATTCTTGTATTATTTCAATGAGCAAAAAGCCGTAGCCTTATGCTAGAGGAACTTTAGCACTTGTCACAACACAAAGCCAATAAAAATATTTTGTAATGCGATGCCTTTATTTATTTTGGTTAGGGTATGAGCTGTTCGTTTTGTGTCTCTCTAGATTATTCCAATTGTGGTACACTCATAGGCCTGGCCTGCGTGTCTGCGTCTGCCTATTTGTGGATCAGATCACTTTCAGCTTGGCAAACAAGCATATCGCACAGCTCTGGCGACAGCGTCGAGTGGCCCGCTTTATCATTATCTGAATCCCGGAGTTCAGTAGCAACTGTCAGCTCTACAGATACAGATATATATATACATATATATATATATACATTTGTACATTATAGGTCGCTCTGTTGATACGAGAGTGAAGCAGTCAGCCAAGCTAAGCTGTCAAAGGCGCTGGCTTATCAGTCACGGGCCATAAATATATATATTAACATACATACACACATATAGACATGCATATATATATATGTATATATATATATATATATATTGTATGTATATGTGTATCTTTGTCTATATAAAACAAAAAGAAGTCTGGTTGTGAAACAGGCACAGCTCCAGGCTGGGATGGTAACGCTGTGAGCCGTGTCTGGCAGTCGAGCAACTAAATCGTACATAGATTAATGATTCGCCTTGATAGGGTGCCCCTGGTACCGGTACCGCTGCCAAAGACAAGTTGTTTTTAAACATTTTTTTTTCTTCACAAAAATAAGTGAAAGAATTTGCCGGTTGCAGGCAACAGTAGACAACAGTTGGGTATGATGTGCATGAGTTGTTGTGTGTAACAGAGAAATAAAGATATAGGGTTTGTCATAAGATATAGATGCAAAGTTATAGATACTATATATAGTATATAAGATACTTGTATTATATGTTTTTTTTATTTATATTATTTATCTATTTCGCATTCTGTATATATCTTAAAAAAGTTATATATATTATTCTGAATTCTATATATGATTCTTTTACAGTTCTCTAATTTTCTTGAATACATATAAATAATAATATATAGATAAAAAAATATGCTTGCTATGCTCCTTTTTCAAAGATCTAATAGGTATGTATACTTCCCATGCCTAATAAAAGAAACCAAAAATGTATAAAAATTTCAACTTCTAAGTTCCAATTGCTATCGTAGTATAATCCTGGTAGGTCACACCAATAGATACTATCTATAATTTTCTTATATGAAATTCGAATCTAAAAGTCTCTTGCAGAGTATGTGCTAGTCGTTCCATTTTCTGTTAAGGCTCAATTGTTTTTGTTTATTCTTTGAGCTGGTTTTCAAAGCTGAGCTGGACGTTGGGCGTTGATTGATACTTGTGATTCAATTGAATATAATTCGCTGGCAGTGCAAGTGTGTGTGAGTGTGTGTGTATATGTGTCTGTGTGTGTGCACCCCTGCGATTGTCATTCAACATTCAACATTCAACACCCGTGTCGCACACATCACTTACTCATGCACAATCATCGGAGCTGGAGGCAAAGCCAGAGCGACATGGACGTCGGCGTCTCTTATTGTTGTTGTTGTTGTTGTTGTTGTATTTCTCGCACTTTAGCCGGCGCTGCTGAATACGCCGGAATTTCTGTGACGAAATCAAACGGTGTTGGTGGAAGCGAAGGCGATGGCATTTTTGTTATTGCTTTTGCTTTTGTTTTTACTTTTGTTGTTGTTGTTGTTTCTTTTTGTTGTGCAGTTGTACTTTGACTTATTTTTTTGATTTTGAATGCCCGGCTAAAGTTGGCAACGTCATCGCTGAGGCTGGCACTCGTGCTTGTGACGTCACAGCGTTTAGCCAAATCAATTAAGCTTAACGCTTATCAATCAGTTAAATATCTCACGTGATATGCTATCAAAATTAATTGTAAGCAATTCCGGGAAAAATATAGATTCAAGCCTACCAGAATATATATTATTAATTATATATTTAATATATATATATGTGTATTAAATATATATTTAATCTTATATATAGTTAACCCATTTTGTTTGATTTCTGTTTGGCTCAACTATTGCATCAGACTACTTAGATATATCTATATATAGCTTTGGCTTGAGCGCGCATATTCTTTATCATACTAAGACAACTTTCTCAATTTCCTCTGGCGTAATATATTCAAAATCCGGGAAAACACAAGATATACCTTTCCGTTTCCTTTTCCTTAAGCTAATATATATTTATATATATATAGGTTAGATTATAATATTTCATTTTGAACTTAGGATATTGGTTTGATTTATCAGACTATTCAAATTTATATAATTATTTTTTTAATTATTTCTATATTAAATTATAAAAATTTTAATAATAATACAAATATTTATAAGTGAATAAAAATAAATATAAAAATATTAAAAATTAAAAAAAGCCCACATTAAATTATAAAAAAATAATAATACTAATATAAATTATAATAATATTTTATTTATTTTCTGTACTATCTGGACTTTGCTTCGGGCACTATAAGAGAAACATCGATCTCAAATATTTCCCTGCTCAAACTTAATTGTTCCTTTTATAAACAGACTAAAAATTTTAGTACATTTTCCTTACTTAAGCTTAAATCTGTTTTAGTGAACTATTTAGACTATTTAGTGAATTTAGTTTTAAGTAGAGTCAAAGTAATAAAGCTAAGTCCATTATAGAAGGAATTTCTGGCAATGCTAAATCTAATTAACTTTAAAGTTTCTATTATTTATTGGCTGCAAACAAATATGTGTTGTTCTTCTTCTTCTTTTCATTTTGATTTTATAGTATTTTGATTCCCACAAGTGCTTGGCTGACAAATGCCCCCACATTAATGAGTCCGCAACGTTCTGGGCAATGCAATTGGAGCGGCGGCATGTGCAACTGTCATATGGGGCAGAGATTGCATTAATTGCAATTACAAAATATGAGCGCATAAATATGGAAATATATATATATATATATGTATATATATACCATATCTCACATGGAATGAGTATGACGCATATGTTTTGGTTTGAAATCGAACGCACAGAGCTAAATGAATCATGGCACTGCCTGAGGATCGTCGCAATTTGTGACTACTGTACAGTTGTCGCCCGTATGTGTGTGCAACCCGGCGTTTCCTGCATGGGTGTGGTGTGACTGTGTGTGTGTGTGCATGTGATTGTCAGTCTGATGAAAATAATGAAAACAACTAAAAGAAGTGAATAAGCTACGAAATTTACAAGTTGAATGAAAGCTAAACCAAATGTTATCGACTAGCTGATACCCTGGGTCAGCTCAGGAAACAGAACGAGAGCTTAGCAGTTCGCAATTGAGTAATGTTTGACAAGCAACAAGTTTACAAGTTGAATGGAAGGGAATAAATATAATCGACTAGCTGATGCCCTGCAGAGCTTGTAATTTACATATATGAAGGTAAAAATGGACTTAAGATATGGTACAATTGGATATAATGCTTCAGGTATATAGCGTATATTCAGATATATACGAATATAATGTATAATCTATATTTTTGCTATATTTTTAATATCACAAATTCTTGAAAACTTGACAAAAATAAAAAATAATTGTGAATTACAATTAAGTTATAAAATCAAAATAATTTATGATATATTTGAAAATATATTTTACATATATAAAATGCATATAATAATACATATATTACATGTACATATACTTATAATTTTTATTTTTATATTTAATTTATTTAAGCAGTTTTTTATTTGCTTTTTACATTAAAAATACTTGCAAACCTAGTTCAAGGCAAAAAGTTAAGACTCAGCTCTAAAAATGTAGAGCTTGCAATAAAGCTAAAAGCTCATAAAGCTGCGCGAAAGTAATGCTTGGCGAATATATACCCTATAGTCTTAAGGTTTAGGGCCAGATAGAAGCGTTTCATTAAAAACATTTATTCCCTGATACATTAAGAATATAGCAACAAGAGTTTACTCCTTAATTTTGAAATAACATACAGATTAGCATTTACTTCTAGATCAGTTGAGCCTAACTGTTCTCATTTAGCTTAAATTAGTTGTGCATATCCAAAGAAATCTTCACGCTGTCTATACATCATCGCCAGATCTGTTTATAGCCCCACTTTCACTGTCACTTACAGGGTATAATAAAATGCATGTCATGTTCATGGCATTGTTGTGTGATGTGTTGTGCGAGTGTATGCATGTGTGTGTGTGTTTGCATGTCGCATTTTCCCGGCCTGCGCACATGTGGATAACTTGAGTGTCTGTCAATTTCCAGAGAAATATGAAAATTAGCCAAGCCAAAAGACACCGCACCGCTACCCCACAATATGGCCCCACGTCCCGCTTTGAACTCCCCTTTCTCCTTCTTCTGTGTAGTTCGTTAAGTGAGTTTTGTGCGAAAATTTTATTATTTTATTTGCATACATATTTATATTAACCATACAAAGCGATGGAGCTGAGTTTATTTTTGCAGTGACTGAGTGTGAGTGAGAATCAGTGTGTGTGTGTGTGTGTGTGAGAGAATTTTATATCCATAGCATAGCCATGTGATTTGCATGTGTTGTTCGTCATCTGCGTCATGAACAGCATTATCATTAAGCAATTGCAGTTGCAATTGTTATTGCTATTATTCATGACTGTTATGACAATAATGATGCTCAGCACATTCATCATCATCATCATGATAATGGTCATGATGATCACTGATGATATTCATAATGTTTGACTGCAATTTACTATTTACACTTCATTAGGCGGCGACAACTTTAAGTGAAATGTGTCCACATTGTTGAGTGTTTCGCATGCATCTATATGCAACTAAATCTATCTCTATCTGTTTCTGTATCTGTATGTTATATATTCATATGTGTAGAGAAGATCTTTCTTTCTGAAATTGAGAAAAGGTGACCGCCTAATTGAAAAATCAGCTCAAGTGTTGGGCTCGTATCGTAGCGTTGGAAACAACTAGAAAACTATCAACTAACTCGGCACTTAACACTTGACTCGGAATAAAGTTGAGCGCTTAGCTCCTCTCTATCCGAATTAGATAATGGTGGCTAAAGCGCTCAGGAAACAAATTTTTCAGAGTCAAGGTAATTGATTCGGAGCGGTGCTAGAGCAAACTAAAAGTGCTGATAGAATTGTTTTAGGCGTGCTTCATAGTTTTGGGTGTTAAATCACTTTTTCGGAATAGTCTTTTTCGGAGTAGACTCAACTGTGTCTTGATTCCGTTGTTTTTCAACACATACTAATTTTTGGACGAAATATTCAGTTTTCGGAGTGTTCTTTTTCTTGGAAAGCTAATTTTTTAGAATACCTAGTTTTCGGGGTATTCATTTTACGGAATACCTATTTTATGTATTATTCGTGTTTTTTCAATATTTCATATTTTGGAATATTTATTTTTCGGAAAAATCTTTTTTCGGAGTTTTCATTTTTCGAATGGAACGTTTTTCGGAGTGTTCATTTTTCGGACTACTTATTAATTGAAGCATTAATTTTACGGAATAGCCATTTTCAGAGTGTTCATTTTTCGGAGTATATTTTTTCGGAGTAGATTTTTCTGTTTTTTTTTTGTGCTATGTCAAATAGAAGCTTACTCAATTTTTTCATTATATTACCATTTACCATATTGGGTACAAATTATTTAATACAGAACTGATAATTTGCATAAATATGGTCTAATTTTCATTAGATTGAAGGCCAATATAAACTTTAAAGAAATGACAGGTGCTTTATCTTAATTCATATTATCATAATTTATTCATTCAGTAAAAAAGCAATACCGACATTTATCTAAAGTTTCGGAATCAGTTCAAGAGCCCAAGAGCAATTGCATTATTGTTTTCACTTTTATGTGACATAAGGCGACTCTATTATCTCTATGATTAAATTAACGAGTGTCCGAAGCGGATATAAAAACTAAAAGAGAAGAAAAATAAACAAATATATAAATAGAAACAACCCACTTGGGAGCAAACGATGTTGATATCGTGCTAGCATACATATATTTCATAAGCACGGAAATACTATCTAGATAGCCTTTAAATTTTTAATTATAATTATAAGCAATCCAGTATAAAAACCGAACTAAGAAAACAAGACCTTCACGTAAGTGCAGGATCGAGGGGGCGGGGCACGGAATATATTAAATATTATTAAATCGGGGCAATGCACAAATCAATTGAGTTCGCGTCTAGCCGATAACCTCCATAGAATAATATCAGCGCAGAGTTAAATATATATGTATATAGGCATATAGGCATATAGTTTATATGTGTTGTGTAAATATATTAAGCTTTGGGTGGGTCAGTCAAATGCCTCAACTACTTGGCACGGGTTTTATTTTTTTGTTTTTTGTTTTACTTCACTTTAGTTAACTTTACTTTACTCTAGTTTTTTTCTTTGTTTTTTATTTTTATTTTCATATAATGCCTGATTTCAATGTTGAAAAATCATATTAAGTGCGAGTAGCCGAGTGCGTTTCAGCTGAAAATTGTTTTCGTCATGTCAGCGTAGCGCTTAAAAAGGTGACACTACAGAACCATACCGGAGAGGGGCCTGTTCCGTCAACATCTGGCTGGCTAGCTCGCCTAGGCTAGCTATAAATATTCAACAATTAAATGCTGGGCTTATGTCTAGGGGCTTGAGCCCGGGCCACTTCAGATCGACAGCGACAACGACTAGGTTTTATTTTTCACTCAGTTTTTTTTTGTTGTTTTCCTTATTTTTTGTTTTAAGTCGTATGTGCTTGCTATTGCGCATATTTAACCCTTTGGGGTTAAGTTAAGCATTACGCTTACGATTTCGTATTTCGTTTTTATTTTGCGCGCCATTTTGAGATTTATTTTCAATGTTTTAATTTAAGTTTTTCTGTTTTTGTTTTTTAGTTCTGTCCCGACAGCAACATTTTAAGCCGTCTTGTAAAACTTCATGTTAGCAATTTAGCTTATTTACTATATAAATATGTATACATATATATATTTTTTGCTTGCAATTATTGGATCGTAAAACAGTTGCTTATATCACGACTAATCAATTTTTTAATCTGCTCGCCCAACAACAAGTTCTTGCTAATCAATAAACAAATTATAAACATTTACAATGATTGCTCGTCTGGCTTATCAAGCGCCCATTCGCAAGCTGGTTTATCAAGGCTATCTCGCTTCTATTTATAATTCACGCGCCCACCTCCCCTTCTAGCATACTCCTATATTGTTCCATGTGCTGCAATCCGCATATATAAAACGCAATTTGAGCGCATTTATGTGTACATGTTTTGCTTTTTTTTTTTGGCCGGGCACGTGCCACGTGGCAGGCAGGTGAAATTGCTACCCTGAACTTAAGAGTTTATGGCATCTAAAATTTCGGAGTAGTATAAACGGATTTCTAATTGTTTCAGCAGCAAAAACAAACATTGCTAAGTAGCTCATTAACATAATTCACTTGGATGTACAACAAACATTTTTTCGGAGTGTGGAGTCGGAAATATTCTTGCCTTTTAATTTGCGTAGGTAAATTCGGAGTATGTTCGGAGTTTTTTATTTTAATTTGCATTTTATAATACATTTTGCAATCAATTCGGAGTAATTTCAGAATTTTTCTGAATTTAATATAATAATTACGGAGTATTTTTGGACTGTGTTTTAATGTGATCATATTAATATATATATATATATATATATATATATATATATATATATATATATATATATATATATATATTTTTTTTTTTTTTTAAATTGCTGTTTTTATTTGCAATCTGTCTTATACTAGACAATAAACAAATGTTTTAACAATAATATTACATAACCGGATGGCCTGGGCTCCAATGAGATTAATCCATATCTTTACCTACTTTATATATTTATCTATTTCTGTAGGGCAGGTCTAGGACATGAAATCTTTTAAGTCGCCTTTGGTTGCTTGAGTCATCCAGTAGTCTTAGTGCTAGAGCATTAACGTGGTTATGCAGTTTATTCATGTATATTTTAGCATATAGTTGTATTTCTTCCTTAACACTAATTGATCGATATAAATTTATGAGCAATTCATTTTCGATGTTTTTTGGAGTAACCAATTAAATGTTCTAGCCCCTCAAGTATTTAAGTCATTGTATAGATTAACAAAAATACCTTAACGAAGCATATATATATGATTTAGGATTAAGCTTCAATATAATTTTTATATTTATGATATTGATAACTTGATTAGCTATCACACCGAATCGAATCTATCGATCGATTTTGTTATATGAGTGCTCAAGACTTGACGGCTAATAGCCCTTAGATGACACTCACCTGGCTCATTGAGCTCCTGCTCCATTTGCTCCACTTTATTAATCTCCATTAGCTGCTGTCCATCGGTAATTGTCAGATCTTGGGGGTGCTTCATAATAAACGAGTGTACGTTCTTATCAAATATAATTCACAATCATGTGCGAGTCATGCTTAGCAACTGTAAACGAACGATAACGATAAGTGCTTAGTTTATATATATATATATGGAAACTGTAATACAACTAGTCTATCAATATTTGAAACACGTAAATGTGTCTTATATAGCTTTAATGGGTTTTCGATCGGAGCGAGCGAACGATAAGCCGCCATAATATCCTCAATAAAATACTAAGTATAATACAGCTATGTTCTGGTTACATGACAGGCGAGGCAGGGAGCCAATTTTTATGATCCAGCTAACATATATATATATATGCCTGGTGATATATTGGCTTTATCTGCATTTTTAGTTGTCCATTTTTATGAGCAATTCATAAACCAAAGCAACTCTATGACACACCCCACGCGCAGAGCTTTTTGTGACTCGTAGCGCCAAAATAAATATCATATTGAAATAATCTATTCCGAAAGCCCGTTGAAATAAACAGTCGAAAAAAATTTCTTCATTTCTCTATCGGAAAAAAAAAGTGGAGAACAACAAATTTCAGGTTCAGTGATAAGAAGTTAGTGATTATTATCAAACGTTTATTATTTTTTAGCCATAAATGTTTGATAAGCCAATGGCAACTATATACGTGGTCCTCACTATCAAATCGGGACGGCTTTACCCCTTTACTTAATCTCCACGGCAACAGCTTTTTATATATTTCAGATCGTGCCTGAAACGTGACTCTTATTTTCAGGTAGTGGAATAGGGTTTTTGCATATAGTATTGGTAGAATAGCTTCCTGTTAAATATGACATTTAGTGGGCATACGAATGTTATAATAGGCTAGTTTAAGTATAAGAATAATACTATCCTATATCTATCCTTTGTATGAATATCATGTGTGTCGAATAGAAATATGGATATAGATATAGAATATGTTTTGATATACTCGTATATATGAAAACTGAGATAGCTGGGAATATGGATAGAAAGCGATATACTAGGAATCGTCAATGATATGGTCTACCTATTAAATACAATATTGAGCTTAATGAAATATAATGCGACTATATTATATATAATATATTATATATAAAGCAACGTTTCTACTGTTAACAACTGTTATACCGTGACAAGCGCATTTGATTCCACTCTAATATCAAAATAGTTATACCTATTTTGAGAAATGAGGATATAGAACCCACATTTTTATTTTCTTACTTTATGCTCAACAATTTATTCAATCAAATATTACAATAACCAATTGAAACAAATATAACAATCAAAAATATTACAATAATCACTAGAACTTAGAGATCTTGGCTGTGTTTAGAGCCTCTGTCATGAGTCGTCCGAAGTCGGCATGGATCATGGTAAAGAGCTTAACGGCGCGTTCCTGGAGGAATTGGCTGGCATCCGATAGATGCTCCGAAACATTGCGCACCAGACGCTTACGTCCGCAATTGTCCAAAGTGTAGGTCCAGAAATCGGTGACTTGACTGAAATTATCCTCCGTATCGCCGCTCATATAGCGATAGACATCACCCGAAACGGGACAGCAGGTCTGCAGAGCAAGCGCTCGAGCGCTCTCCTTGGGACCACAAAAGGAGTTGGGAAAGTAATTGGGTGCACCATCCTGATTATCGTTGACAGTCATCGCGCCATCACGTTGGAAGTTCTTGATATTCACACGATAAGGACAGTTGACAGGGATCTGCATATAGTTAACACCCAGACGATATCTCTGAGTATCGCCGTAGGCGAACAGACGGCCCTGAAGCATTTTATCTGGCGACGGCTCAATGCCAGGGACCATATGAGCCGGACTGAATGCCAACTGTTCGACTTCTGTAAAGTAATTGGTGGGATTACGATCTAGTACCAATTTGCCGACTGGTAACAGAGGATACTCCTTTTGCGGCCACACCTTGGTCACATCGAAAGGATTGAATTTACACTTTCTGGCCTCCTCGTTGAGCATTATCTGAATAAACAAACTCCAACTGGGATAGTTGCCCTTCTTGATGGCATTATACAGATCACGTATTGAATAGTCTGGATCGTGAGCGGCCAACTCTGCGCAGCGACGTGCATCCAAATTCTTAATACCCTGATCTGTTTTCATGTGGAACTTAACATAGAAAGTTTCACCACTTGGATTTACCATGCGGTAGGTATGGCCGCCATAGCCATGCATATGCCGATAGCCATCGGGAGTGCCCCGATCACTGAAATACATGAGCAGAGCATGCATTGTCTCCGCTCGCAGCGACATAAAGTCCCAGAACATGTCCGGATCCCGGAGATGCGTCTGTGGATTACGTTTCTGGGCATGCACAAGACTGGGGAAGAGCGCCGGATCCCGCACATAGTACACGGGCATATTGCAGCCCACCAAATCCCAGATGCCATCCTCCGTATAGAACTTGATCGCAAATCCTCGCTGCTCACGCACCGTATCCGCCGATCCACTCTCACCGCAGGCCACTGAGAACCTCATGGCAATCGCTGTCCGTTTCTTGACACGATCAAAAATCGATGCAGCACAGAATTTGGTTATATCATGGGTGCATTCGAAGTACCCAAAGGCTCCGGCGCCCTTGGCATAGGCCACGCGCTCTGGTATACGTTCCGAGTCGAAATGCGCCAACTCGTCAAGGAAAATGTAATCCTGCAGCAGAGCAGGGCCTCGCGGCCCAATCGTCTGTATTGCATCCTTGACCCCAATAGGTATGCCACCCGAAGTGGTGCATTCCTTGGGTGGTTCTGAATCTTTGTTCTTGTAATCGATTAACTGATTGGAAGCCGGATCACGTGAACACATTTTGAATTTCGCTTAAACTGTATGGATATGTGCAATATACAGAGACTGAAGAATATTTCAACTTCAAAAAATTTGGAAATCTGAAGCGATTATTATATATAAACTGAACGAGTCAACAATACGTATAAATGAGTGTTGATGTTAAGTTCAAAGCATTTTCATTTTGAAAGAAAAAACTCATTTCGGAACACATTTCTTTTCATTATAACTATACTATCTAATCTGTTCATATATATTCAATTTATTCTCTAGTTAAGATATTTCAGCTGTTCATGAATCATGAAATCTATTTTAAACTCATGATTTGATTTAGTTCAATTGCGTAGTCAATTCTAAGAACTAGTTCCGTTAGCTTAGCAGTTCTTGATTGATGCTTGTTTTGTGGTTCGTAAGCAATTCGCATTAGTACTTAAATAGCTCAATAGAATCTTTCGTTCATGAACAGGTCAGTTATTCATTCATCAGTCTGGAACGTAACAAACAGACGTCATCATCATCATCGTTCCTAATCGATTCAAATATATCGTTCACTGATCACCCGCAAATAGTTCAGTAGTTCAATTTAATGAACCGTTCAATCGAACTATTCTCATTTGGTTATGTACCTAGCTCTCTATCTATCTATTAACGATAAGAGATCAAACAGCAATTGGCTCTCTACTCTAACCTTATGACTAGCTCATCAAGTATGGCAATTTGTCTCTGGCAATTATCTATCAGCTAGATTTTCGACGCATGCAAAGCTCTGTTTGCACGCGACACACGTGTCCATGGTTGAATGGCAGTCAATATACTAAGTAAGACTAAAAGCTTGAATAGCTGAAATGTTAAGCAAATAGGCAAAACACACACATGCAGAAGAGCGAATGAAGGTGTGTATGTGTGAGTGTGTGTCTTTAATTGCACACACATACACATCTATATGCACTCACACACGCACGCACACGGTTGCATATGGAAACTTACTTGAAAGCTCGCCGTTGGAAGTAGCTGTCGTTGTTGGTGTTGTTGTTATTACTGGTATGCAGTTACTTTTGTTTTTGCTGTTGCTTTGGGTTTTTATCAGACGCTGCCGCTGCTGTTATGGCTGTTGACTCTAGTTGACCGCATGAATGAAAGCGAAGCAGAGCAGACGACCGAACGAACGGAGACGCGCGTCACACACTTGTTGATTTCCTTCCTATTTGTGCTTTTTGCATGGTTCGTCTTTATAATTGAAAGCTGATGTTTTTAATTTTTTCTTCTTTTTTGGCACTCAAATCGTATTTTACACGCTTGCACACCTCTTCGTGTGCTTCTTATTGCTATTTCTTTGTTTTGCTTTGGCTCTTTTCTTATTATTATTTTTTATTACTGTTGCACTTAAGCGGCTTTTGCCTGTCCTACTGTTATTATTATTGTTATTGTTGCTCTTGATGTTATATAGACGAGTGTGTGTTCGTGCTTGTGTTTGTTGTTTGTGTGTATTTCTTGCTGCGCGCCAATTAAAGACGTAACGGCGAACACTTGGACATTAAAATGATTTTATTTTATTTTCAGCTGCGACTCTGTTGCTGCATATTCATTTATATCAATCAAAAACGATATATATATATTTCTTGTTATTGTTTTTGTTTTTGGTCGTTCTCAGTGCGAAGTCGTCACTTGAACTCAACTACGGCTTCTGTCTGCAACGGTCGCCAGCGACGGCAGCAACAAGTCCCTTCGCACACACACAGAGAGAGGGAGAGAGAGAGCTTGAGCATGAGAGCGGTATGCACTTATCACTTCATTGCTCGCTCTGCCTCTCTTTTTCTTTGGCACGCTCGCGTCTACACTTACACAGCTGCTTTGGTTACACACACATGAGCACACAGACGCCGCTGTTGCTGTTACGTATTTGTTTTTGCAAAAATCAAACAATATTTTTTGTGTTATTCACTTGCTGTTTAAAAACACGTCAGAATTGCATAAAACGCGCGTGCCTGATTGTTTTTTTTTTTTGTTAATCAAAATTTTACACACTTTGCATTATTTTTGGAGCGGGGGCCTGTGCCGCTGGCAGCGGGTTGACTGAACCCACACGCTCACACTAATACACACAGTCCAACTAGACGAGGGCACAGTACGTACCACAGACGAATACGAGCAATAGGCGACTGAAAATCAAAGTGGCAAAATCCAACGGCACAGCGAATTGGTCGGTGAGTGAGGGAATGTGAAGAACGTAGCAATTGGCAGGCAAGCGAAACCAGATTCAAAGGGTTTATCGAACAATACAACCAAAAATGCCAACTTTTGTATGTTTACCAAAAAGAAGCTACGCCAAAAAAAAAAATAGCAACAAATCACAAATTTTAACAATATTTGCGGAGAGCGTAAGAATGTGGCATTCTCGTGCGCGCTCTCTCCCTCTCTCACTCTCCACACACTACTCGCGTGCATGTGTATGTGTGTGTCACTTGTCACGTCGCATAGTGCGCCGCACTGTGGGCGGCTGATCGAAAAGCGTGCTGCCAGCTGTTCCAAAAAGCTAATACTATAAATATCGATATGATTGTAATCGATATCTGTGTAGCTACCACAACTGTGATAAATGTTAATCAGCTGTTATTTAACAGAGCGATCGCTGCCTAGCTGTTTGAATGAATTAAATCTTTTTAATTTAAATTTTATGTTTTTATATAAAATTTTTGTGTTATGTTAGAAAAACTTGTTTATTGAGATATTTTTGCCTGCTAACTGGGTACAGTGGGCCACTAAATTAATATGTTTTTTGTTTTTTAAGTATATGTAAATATGGTTTAATGCTCACTAAATATTTAAATATATTTGAATTATTTACTTAAATTTATGAATATTTTAAATATATATATATATATATGTATGTGTGTGTATGCATGTATGTGTTTAATATTTACAGTTGTTCAGTTAATGCACATGCATACATGTACAGTTAAGGTATTTTAAATAAATAATAAATTAGTATAAAGCAAAATGCTTTCTTCCATTTTGTTTTTGTTTTTGTTTTGAAATGCGCTCTCTGGGCGACGACATATTTCATTTACAGTTTTACAGGAATATTACGTATACGTATCTATAATATATATGTATGTAAGCATAGTGGGGAAACAGTTATACGTAGCAAAGTTTAGTACAGATTTTTTTTTTGTTTTTTTTTCATATCAATTACAATTAAGACACATTTGTTAAGAAAGTTTTTGTTTTTGTTTTTCTTTTATAGTAAGGCCATAAAATATGAAAAAGGAAATTAAATTAAATAGACAGTTACATAAATTGCACTAAGTATTAAAAATTTAGCTTAGATTTGTCACGTGCTGCAGAACTGAAACACAGGTACGATTGATTTTTCCATTTCTTTATGTTCTTCTTTTTAGCTGCGCTCTCTGTTATTATACGCGCGCACCTTGGCCACGGTGCACTCAAGCGCCGCTTGGATGTCATTGAACACGGGCACACCCTGCCGCTTGGCCAGATCAATTAGATACGAGCGACCGCGATTGTAGTCCTTGATGGCGGCCACAGTTAACTATAAAGAACCCAATTGGAATCACAATTAGAAATTTTATGGCAAAGAAAGTTTCACAATTAATGAAAAATCCAATTTGAATTAAATTAGAAATTTTAGTTAGACTCTAAAAATATGTGAGAAATTATTGATATATATGCAAATATTTAATATTGTGAGAATTTAAAAATAAACAATTTTATACCATTTTTTCTCAGAACTCATATACTAGCTTCTAACTAACCCAATTAGATTTTCCCATAAGCCCAATCTAACTTTCCCATCTCGCTCACCTTTTCACCGCCCAACACACAGTCCTCGGGCAACATTTGCACGGCGAGCACCACGTTGTACATGAGTCCAATGCAGTGGGCAGCCAGAGTCATGGGCGCCAGCGATCGCGTCTCGTTGGTGATGACAAAGAGCAGCACACGACTGGAGTCCAAGAGAGCGGGATTGTAGAGACTCTGGCGCATTGCCATGGGCGGCAGCGACCAGCTCAGTGATTCCTCGGCCACGGTTAGCTCCTCCTGTTCCTCCAGCTGCAGCTGGTTGCCACGACACTTTCGTCGCGTGCGCACAAAGGAGTGCTGCTGCTGCTGTTGCTGATCCTGGGCGGCAGCCACTTGCGGCGTTGTCGACGTCGTTTGCTCTGGCTGCTGCGTGGCCAGTTGCTGAATGCTCTCGTGCAGCGCGGGCGTATGGAAGCTAACGTTCTTGGACTGCAGATAGGGAGCGGCCAGCTGCTGGCGCCACTTGGTGCGCAGCACACAGCTGCCGCCCAAATAGACATCGCGCAGATCCAGGCCAGAGCAGCAGAGGGCATCGCCAGCGCTGGCTATCGAGCTGCTGCTGGAGAAGACCGAGTCATTGGAATCGCTTTCCTCTTCCTCCGGGGCGGGCTGATGGCTGCTGCTGCTGCAGCTGCTGTTGGCGTTGTTGCTGTTGTTGTTGGTGTTGCTGACAGCCATAAACGGTTTGGTTTCTATCGTTTTGGTTGTGATTATTTCAGTTGTCTCTATCGATTCCACATTCAGCATTATGTGTGGCTGCAATTTTTTACCTATGGACGCGCCGCCCAGCGGCTGCGGCGACGAGGTGCCGCTATCCCGACTGCGGCTCAGCTGCTCGAACAGGCTCTGCCGCTCCAGATCGTGGCCAATGCCGCTGCTGCTATTCGACGGGACGCTGGCATTGCTTGACGTGCGCGATATATTCTTGCTGGCAGCATAATAGATGTCCACATCAGGAGCTGCAGTTGGCAAACAAAAAACGAAAGAAACGTTAGTTCAGCTGTCTCGATAGAGTGATTCAGCTATTCAGCTATTCAGCTCACCGTTGGTAAAGTAGACCTGCGGCGGCGGCACATTCGTGCCCTTGATGGGCGAAATGCAGCCGCTCTCGTGTATCTCCTGCTGCAGCACTGAGAGGTAAGCGGAGATCACACAGAACAGATCGAAATCGATCAGCTCCTGGCAGCTTCTCTGAGGCGGCTCCTCTTCCAGTTGCTGCTCGCCCGCCTTTGTACTTTGCGTTTGTAATAGTTTCAGTGATTCGCGTTGATTGATTATTATCTTATTCAGATTATCTAAATTAACTAAACTCTGAGCATAGCCTAAAAATAAGAGAGCACGTTTACACTGTTCCACAGTGAGTAGTTCGCTTTGGGGATTGACGCGATCGAAGGCGCCGCGTACGGTACTGCAAAGATAGAAGAGATGTAGTTTTATTAGATATGAGATTTATTATGATAATATTCATATATTTTATTTTTATATAAGGAATCGCATTAAGAATGCCTATTAAAGTAACTTCCTCTAATTTCAAGAGAGAGTTCAGTTTAACGAAGCTCAGTTTACGGAACAACGAACGGATTCTATTTGTCATTAGTCATTAGTCATTAGTCATTAGTCATTAGTCATTAGTCATTAGTCATAAGTCATTAGTCATTAGTCATTAGTCATTAGTCATTAGTCATTAGTCATTAGTCATTAGTCATTAGTCATTAGTCATTAGTCATTAGTCATTAGTCATTAGTCATTAGTCATTAGTCATTAGTCATTAGTCATTAGTCATTAGTCATTAGTCATTAGTCATTAGTCATTAGTCATTAGTCATTAGTCATTAGTCATTAGTCATTAGTCATTAGTCATTAGTCATTAGTCATTAGTCATTAGTCATTAGTCATTAGTCATTAGTCATTAGTCATTAGTCATTAGTCATTAGTCATTAGTCATTAGTCATTAGTCATTAGTCATCTCTGTATCTCTGTATCTCTTATCTCTTATCTCCCACCTCTCATCTCACATCTCCCATCTCCCTTCTCCCATCTCTCATCTCTCATCTCTTATCTCTCTCTCAATACTCACTCTAATATAGAAGATATTTTGGACGGTGGATCTCTGATGCCAGATAAGATATCCTTGGTGCGCTGCAGGCCAGACGGTATGTTATCCAACACTGGCAGACCGCGACGGGAGACCAGCTCCTTAAGTATCATTTGATTGCGACTTAAATCGAGGTATTCTCTATAAAAAGAAATCGAAATAAGTAAATAGAATTCAAGGATAGTTTGACTCGAGTTAACATACTGATGCGAAATAGGCTCATGCAGGATATTCTGATTTGGTTTATAGGGATGCAAAACCAACACCAGCTGCTTGCAGTTTTGACCCGCTATGTGTGCCGCCTCGATGGCACCAGCAGATGCGCGTGTTTCCGAATCCATAACAAAGAATAATACGCGTGCCTTTTCCTTGGCTCGATGCTCCAATTCAATGAGATCGGGCGTCCAATCGGATACTTGCTGCAGCGTTGGATAATCGAATTGTTAATATAGAAATTTCTACAGATATCTCAATTTTGTTATACGTACAGGATTATAGAATGAAATGCCCAGCTCTTTTAGTGCGGGTATAGCTACATCGGCTCGCCATGTGGTTGGGTTGCAGGAGCCGCCGAGGAAGACTTCGACTGGCTCATTGCTGGCGTTCTTCTTCTTCTTGGTGTCGTCGACGCTGCTAAATGATTTTGTACTGCGCAGCTCCGTGGCATAATTCTCAGATTTCTTGTTGTAATGCTTAGAGGCAGGTGTTGTAGTTGTTGTTGTTGTTGTCGCTGCATTGGCTGCGGCTTGCCCAGACGTTTGCGTTTTATTGGAGCTATTCGCTGCTTGGGCAGCATCGTCCTGCTGCTGCAGTAGAGAGCTGGAGAGTTGTTGGTATCTAACATCAGTGAAGTTCGATGCGTTCGATAAGTTTGAGGCGCTAAATGATGTCAAACAAATTTTACTCTTATTTTCAGTTCACACAAATCGATTCGATGGAGGAACTCACCGAAAACGTTTCAGATCCGCGGCCAGCACACAAAATTGTCCGAATGTCAAGCCGTTCGTCTGCCCCCGACCCTTGCGGGCCACCTTCTTGGCCGTTTGCAGCATTTCGCTGACTGTTCAAGGAAAATTCCCATTAGTTTTCATCATTTTCATAATTTTCATAATTTTCATAATTTTTCATAATTTTTACTTACTTTGCTTTTGGCTCGGATGAAAGCTTAGCTCGTGGAAGAGCTCCTGTGTCCGCTCATCGGGCACCACATTGCAGCGCGCCTTCGCTCTCCAGGCATTCAGAATTTCTCTGTAAATATTATGAATAATGAAAAAACAGTTATTAAATAAGTCATCTACATGTTTGTTAAAGCAATTAACAATCGTCTGTTGTTTATTTAGCCTAAATGCAACTTTTCATCATATATTTAATTAGTCATTTATTTATTATTTTTTATTGACCAATCGCCTTTCTTTGCGATTTTCAAATATAGTATAGTACTGTTGTTGGGCTGATATAATGGTAAGGCTTTGTTTGTAGCTCTCCTATCTCATTTCTCATCTGTCACGTTATATCATCTTTCATCTGTCATCTGTCATTTCCTATTTCATTTCTCATTTATCATGACTCGTCACCTATCGTCTCTTATCTCTCCCTTCGTATCTCTTGTGTGTTATTTCTTATCCTTATATCTCATCTGTCATCTCTTTTCACTTATTTTTAATTTCTCTTCTCTTTATTCTCCTTTCTTCCTTTTTCTCTCATTTATCGTCTATCTATTATCTATTATCTATTATCTATTATCTATTATCTATTATATATTATATATTATATATTATCTATTATCTATTATCTATTATCTATTATCTATTATCTATTATCTATTATCTATTATCTATTATCTATTATCTATTATCTATTATCTATTATCTATTATCTATTATCTATTATCTATTATCTATTATCTATTATCTATTATCTATTATCTATTATCTATTATCTATTATCTATTATCTATCATCTATCATCTATCATCTATCATCTATTATCTATTATCTATTATCTATTATCTATCCTCTAGCATCTAGCATCTAGCATCTCTCTTCACCCTTGTCTTATATCATCTCTCATTTCTTCTTATTATCATCCTCATTTGAACCTCTCTCTGCAATTCTCATAACTTAAAATTAGGCTTTCAGACTATAATTTGTATAGCTGTCTAATAATATTGACTTTTTAAACATTTTAACACTTCTTCTATTTCTAATAAAATTTGTTAATAAATATTCCCAATTAATTACTCAATAAAACTTTAAATTAATCAAGCAGGAACGCCATAAGCAAACAAAGCCAACTACCTGTCTTAACAAATGCTTTACGACACTTTCCTTTTTTATAAATGGCAATGAACTAAGCGAAGGACACGCAATAGTATGACAAACTGCAACAACAACAACAACAACTTTTGTAAACAAAATTAAGAAAAGCAAAAAAATTATTTTTTATAGGAAAAAATAACAACAAAAAATGGTTAGCTTTAAATGTTTCTCAATTGGAATCGGATGCGAGGCACGTTCCATGTTTTGAGAACACCAAAACGAGTCATGTTCAGCATTTAAGTGCCAAAAACGAGAACTTTGCCATAAATTAGCGAGACAACAAAAAAAAAATGACGTGAGAAAATTGTGCTTTACGCTATTTGTGTTGTGGCAGCTGCTGTGGCAGCCTCCGGCAGCATGGCAATTGCAGCGTCTGCTTCCGTATTTCCTTTTGCCACCAATTGGCAGCTAGTCAGCGGCGACAACAACGACAACAACAACAGCGGCAATCGCGATGCATACAATGGCAATTGCATCATTTGTGCAGCGAGCTGAGTTCAAGAAATAATTTGTTTATTGCAAATATTGCGCATACGACGCGTGTGCCACAACAAGAGAACAAAAAAGAGAAAAAGCAGAAAATTATCATATATGCCATGTGCATAAATATATATATATATATATATATATATATATATATACATATATATATGTATATATGTCTATAGAGCTGATATTGTTTGCGCTTATAGGCAACTCAAACTGGGCAAATGATATTTCGCGACGCAGTTACTTGATTTCCATTTCATTTTGAAATATTTTTTACACACACACACATACACAGTGTGTACAATATATTTTGTTTAATAATACATTTTGTTTTCGTTAAATGGAAAACGCAAAAATGATATCATGCACAATTTAAGTTGTAAAAACAAATTTCGTAAACAACAACAAAAATATAAAAAAAAAAAATGAATTTGTTAATTTTTTCTTTGTTGCTAAAATTGTAATTTTCGAAATACATTTAAGAAACCCTATTGACACATTAGCACAATTAAATTACATTTTGTAACTAAATTTAAATGTAATTTTATTTTAATTAATTTAATTAATTTAATATCAAAAATATTTTAAAGCACACTTGAAATATTTTAAAATACTTTTTTATTTAGGTCTTTTTGAGCTGAGCTACGTTAGGCAACTAAATCTAATTTGGAATTTAATAATACTCAATTTGTTTGTGTTTTAGTCCCACTTTGGGCATTTTAACACTCTTATCAGCTGTCAATTGAGAGCAGCTCGGGAAGCTGACGTCAAGTTTTGTGTATTTGTTTTATATTTTTTTCAATGTCGACCATGGCAAATTTATACACAAACAAATTAATAGCTAATTAAGCAGCTACATACGTATGGGAGCTTTTATAGAAAATTTATAGGCGCCAGCTGATAAACAGTATAGGCAAATAAATTTCAAATGCAAGTACATTTGTCAGGAAGTTTTTTCCAGCTGTTGAGGCTTGGGCTGAGGTCTAGAGTCGAAATAATATTAAAGAAACCTATTTAAAAATATTTTTTTAATTTACTTGAAATACAATAAAAAATAAAAAAAAATTATAATATATATTGATATAAAAAATTACTAATTATATTATTTTATTTTTCAATTTAGTTAATATATAAAATAAAATAATACTCAAAAATATTAAAATTTGCAAAAAATTCTTTTGTTTTTGACCTATTTTTTATCAATTTTATTTTACATTTATTTATTTACTTTTATTGATTTTGAGTCTGATAATGTATTATAAAATTGTTTGCCAATTTTATGGCTACTTCAATCCATAATCTAGCTAATTTAGTGTACCCATAAAAAAAAGTATATAGATAATAATCACAATTGGGTGCAACGTTTCGATGAGGAAATTTAAAAATAAGAGATTCGCTCATTCATATAGAAATATTTATACCTTAGGCTTAAATGATTTCATTTTATTTAATGAGTTCATGTTTTTAATTGCTTGTTGATAATATTCTTTGTTATATATAATAAATAAATCTACTCAATACAGAATTTATTTTTAATCATTAAATAATTGCTAATTATAAAATGTTTTTCAGTTTTTCTTTTGAATACTTTAGTAAAAAGTATAAACACACTTAAGAAATTTAATTGTAATCGAAATAATAAACTAATATATATTATTAATAATTATTAAAAATATATATATATATATTTATTTTATATGAAATAAATAAAAGTCTAACACCTGGGCATGAGCATTTAGAGTGACTTATATAATAGGCTTAAAACTTGATCTGTGTTTATTTACATACACATTTAGTAGAGCTTAATTAATATATGTTTTAGAATAGTCTGCTACGAATTGTGGACATGTTGCGTAGCTAATATGAATTATATATACCCATTTACCTGATCTCTTTGTTTGGGCATACAAATCGCACTAAATATCACGCCCAATTAGCAAATATGTTGCGACTGTTTTTTGAGTTGTTTTTTTTTTAACATTTTTTTTGCTACAGAGGCGTCAGCTTAGTGGGGTGACAACATTTTTTATGGCCTAAACAAACTAGTCTGGTTGTTTGCTGCTGCCCACACGCGCAGCGAGAAAACAATTTAATCATAGACTATGCTCAAAATTTGGTCAGAAAAATAAAAACAGCTGAGAGCTAGAGGGAGATGGAGAGCGAGAGCATTGTGAATGCAAATGGGGATTATGTCATTGCCAAGAAACTGAAAGCCAATAGACCAAAAGGCAGCGGCGGCGACAAGTGCAGGCTGTGGTCAAAACTTGTCTACAGACAGAGGGAGAAAGAGAGCAAGAGAGCGTGAAAGAGATGGCTAGCGAAATGCCAATTACATGACTGCATCAACAGCATCAGCCACAGCAGCCGCAACAGCACCCCAGACATATGTGTACAAGAAGATGGCACGCCCACACATGCACAAAGGCGTAGGCAGGTGGCGAGGGGTGGTTAAACGGCTCTTGGCAACGCTCAAGTGTTGGCCACACTAAATTTGGCAAATTAATGAGTTGGGCCAGCTCTATTTTTGGGGCGCATTTGGCCCGTCTCGATCTCCATTCCGATCTCGTTTTCGTTTGCCGCGTGGGCGTCGTTGTTTTTTTTTTTTTTGGGCTGCAGGTTGCGCCATCAACTTATTTGGTATTTCTCTATCTGTGTGTGTGTGCGTTTTTTTTATGGCAAACAGACATAACAAATTTTATGTTTTGTTTACACATAAGTCAGAGAAATACACGAAATACACGCATTGTTCAGATGTTGAAAGATTTCCGGGCACAGCGCTCCTCACTCAATGAGGAAGTGCAATCGCAGTGGAGTTACTTCGAATTGTGCATATAAAAACAGATGCTGACTCTTCATGTTATGCTCTGTGTTTGTTGTTATTAATGGGGTATGATAAGCTACTATATAGACACATTTTGTAGTAGTTCCATAGTGTTAAAAATACTTTTTCGGGTTTTATTTCTGTGTATTACAAGTAAACCTTTTTCATGCTTTATAAATTGCTAATTTCCATATACCCTGTCAACTTAATACCCTATGTATTTATGTGCAAGATTATCACTCATGCATTCGTCTAAGAAGATTATTCTTTTATATATATATATATATATATATATATATAAATACATTTTTTTTTAATGCTTTAACAATTTTTAATACCCTGTATTCTATAATTACGCCATGCTGCTTAGTGGTTTTAAGGTTTCTCATTAAGTTGTTTATATATTTATTTATATTGCATGCATACAGAAAACATTTTTCGTAATACCCCGTATTTGACCACTTTGAAAGGGTATATCGGCTACCACAATACTGCAACCCAACTCGTATATAATCACATAGAGCTTTCAATATGAAATATTTCTAGATACTTCCAACACTATTTACCTGTTATACCCTGTACTTTCGTTAGTATGCCGGCTACCGTGATTCACAACTGCGTGATGAAATTCTGTTAACAGTTCTAAGAACTTGACATGATGAGCCAATTGCCGGGCCTCCATTGAGGACGGTAAACAAGTTTTCTTAACTTCTTCTACAGTTTTGTTTCTGTTTATGCCTTTTTTTTTGTTTTTTCTGATTGGGCTTTTAACTAAGGCCTTGCATTCATAAACAATCTACAGTGGGACAGAAATGTTTATAGCCGCGTAATAAATTATAAATGAGAGCGAAACACAGAAACTGAGCTAGTGAGATAAATGTTTGTAAAATACGATTTGTAAACAAGAATTTGGATAAGAGGCAAGCGGAAATAGATGAAAATTAAAAGAAATAATTCGTAATGATAAGACACAAAACTATGCTAAAATATATAAAGTATTTTTGGTCATAAATATATGAGTAACGGAGCTCTACGTGGTTTAGATAGCGTGTCCCATATATGAATCAGTTAAGTCAATCTATAAGGCAGTCGAGGCCTATAGCTGGCTGATAACAAATCAGAAGAAATGCAATCTTTTTTTTGCTTTTTCTTTTTTGATTGTAAAACTCAAAAGACGTCATATATCGCAATTAAATACTTTACAATGCCATATTTAATAGCAGCCTGACATATGTCTGATGATCTGTTCATTTAATGGTATTTTTATGGGGGCGTGACAACAGTTAGATCTCCCATCATTTACATGTTCATAAAGACGATTAGTTAGCTTGTATCGTTCACCCGACATCTATAAACGATTTAAGATCTAATCGTGATTCTAAACAAATTTGAACAATTCATTAAAATTCCCGATTCACATCAAGTATTTTTCCACTTGAAAAGTTGTTCACATTCAATTTAATATAGTGATAAATTAGTTTGTGATAATCTGGATAGTAAGCTTGAAAAAGAAACAAGCTCTCATTATCATATAAAATTTAAATGATAAGCACTTATCCGGCTAGGATCATCTTATTATTCTATTCGTTCTATTTAGCCTTTCGTAATATATAAATAAAACCGTATCAGTCTTATATTGGATAAAACTATTAGTTACACATTTCAATTACATATACATATCCGCGCTTATCCGAGCCTGCAATTACACTTGGTTATTTCATAATAAACGCCATTAGGTATTTAAACTTTAATTTGTGCCGTCAGAGGCGTTTATCCGGCATGATTTAACAGCTGTTAAATGCATTAGAATGATAGGCAAATCCTCAAGTATTAATCAAAGCCTCAATTCGAGATGCTGAATGGATTAGCTGTAAAATAGCAACACTTATAGCTTATCCGCACAGTACATTAGCGGCGGATAAGCGCCATTTAGCATAAATTGGATCACTCATAATGCTTAAAGCATATGAACACATCCGCAAATGATAAGAATTGAAATGGATAAAAAATCTGTTACTGCAAATGCAATTTTCCTGTTGGCCTGGGGCCAAATCAACTGACGATTCAGTCGTGCAAAGCCTTTTAAATACAAATAAACAAATTTAATATTAAGAAAAAACATGAAGAATATATAGAAAATAATGAAACTGCATAAATGATTTCATTGACCCACGCGCGACTGCCTTACAAATGAGTAATAAACAATTTCCGAATGCAATTAAGCAAGAGACAAATGTACATTGAACTTTAGATGACGCTGATGAGCCAGCGCATGATCAAGATGATTATCATCATCATGATGACGATGCTGATGATGTCTGATGTTGCATGTCATACCAAAGAGACAACTCGACAGACAGATAGAACCCGCATGTGCGTCTGGCGAGGTGCAGAGCGCAAAAACTATATAAACAATAGGCGCCTAAACAAATCACAGAGCACACATTTAAATTTAACAGCTTGTAAATTAAATCACAAAGCACACACTCATTCACACACACACAGACAAGCGTGCGGTTAGAGAGCAAAATATTTGCATACAAATCTGCAAAACAACATGCCGCTACACATGTCAAATAGCGCTGAGCTTTGGTCTGCCTTATGTAGATGAAGATTAATCAGCGGACAGCTATGTCAGTTAGTAGCTAAAGGCAAGATGATCGCACTTATGATACCCTGTACTTATATGAATTTCAACATTTTTTTGATAGCTTTCAAATGCAGTTGAGCTTTTTATTTAGTAAAAATTTGTAAAAGTTCAACAAGAAAAAAGATTAAATATCTTTTTTTAAAAATTTTCTTTAAACAATTTTAAGGCAATTTCAAAGTATTTTAATAGTATAAGAATCTATAGCAAAAAAATTATAAAAAATAATCATTTGGAGAAAATATTTAAAGATCGTTGGGACTTCAAAAAATAGATTTTTGAAAACCTCAGCTCTTTTCAATATTATAGAAATATATATTTTATGATGTATAGTTTCCTGTTTTCTTAATACCCGTACAAACGTTAATTAATATTAAGATTTAAATATATTAGTTTAAAATCTAAGCTAATACAGCTTCCGTGATTTGCAGACAAAGACAAAGAATAATATACTGTAATTATGTGTTAAGTACAGGGTACAAGAACACAGCCGTCGAGTATAGCGAAAAAAAATATATTTATGTATATTGAACAAGAGGTGTGTTAGATTTGTTTGCACAACACTCGTGGCGCCCGGGCCGCTCAGCTACAGGTAGTCAGCCGCCCGCTAGCTGGCCCACAGTTTACCCCCGCCAGGTTGCAGCTGCTCAGCAGCGCTGACGACTCGTTTCAATAAACGACCAACACACGCACAAATACTCTCACACACACATGCACAGTCTCACAGCCGTACGCTTTCAAAGCAATAATCGATGATGAGGTCATAACTAATAATAAAAATGACGCCGCTCTGAGAGCACACATCGCGAGCAAAGCACATGGCAAAAGCCGTAAGAGCAAAGAGCACCAATGAGCGGAGCAGGAAATAGCGTAAAAGAACTTTGCAACCAAGCGCTCCCTCTCTCTCTCACACTCTGTGATACTCAATGGAAGAGAGAGCGCAATGGAAGCGCTCTGTCTCTCGGAGAGCAACAGCTGTTTTTGGTGGGCCCGATTTTTGAGGCCAAACAAAGATTTTAATTGCAATTTTTATTCAATTTATTTTTTTTAGCACCTTTACTTAAGACCGCCTCATATTTATATTTATTCAATAAATGTCGCAACTTAAAAGTTATCACATCATAGCTGATATGTGCGTGTGACGTCATGTCACGTTGCTCTTTGAACTTTCGACTACTTATCGCATATCTTTCATACACATATCCCGCAGAGCTGGCGGCCTACTTCACTACTGTCACTTCACTCTGTCAATAAATCAAAGCCCTAATACCCTAATGGGAACTAACGAGAAATGTTAGCTCGACATATGGAAAGGAATGTAGGTGTCGCTAATCAATCGCTCTGATTGGCTGCATGTACGTGTGCCTCTGGAATTTTATCTAGCGTCCAATGGTTTGGCCATATTCAAAAATATACAGTTATGAATGCGACTTAGATAAAGTAAGACCAATTCTAATAAGCTATTTTGAAAATGTTTTTTCAGCATACCGTTAATTATTGGGAATTAGAGACAAAATGTAAGACAAGCTTTGAATGACTAAATAAATTTTTATTTTTTTTTGGTGATTTTAGTTCGTATTTGTAGAAGTTAAATTAAATTAAAATATTAATATTTAAATATATTTGTTTTTAATATTTAAATATTAAAAAATGTATTAATAATATCTATATTCCAAAAAATATACAAATTTTGAATAAAACTACAATAAAAACATTCTATTCAAAACTTATATATATATATATATATATATATATATATATATATAGATTATTTTATAAACAAGAAAAATTATGAACTCCAAAAAATCGCTGATCTCATCTAAACTTCAAAGGCAAAGTCAACAAATTTCGTTAGCTATGTCATAACAAAGGCATCTTTTTCTATAAGATCTTAACTTTCTCAAAAAAAAAAACGGCTTGTATTATTAACTTTTTTCACTTCATATATCTTATCTGCAAAGTGTTATGGGCATGTCAGAATACAGTAAATATCTAAACATTTTATGATAAGCGCCAATCGCCTAATCGAGCCAACTTTAAATAAGTTAACAAACGAAAGCCTACCCCAAGTAAAAGGCATATCTGCTTAATTGCTTGTTTATTTATAACGCTGCTTTAATGCGAACTTGAGTCGCCCCCAGCCCCAACTTGCCCCTCAGCCTCGACTCATTTACTATAAACGTCTGGCTAGATATCTATTTATAGACAATCGCAAACATGATTCCAACCAACTTGGGGGTATTGCTTTCCCCCATTTTTTGAAGAGAGGATAGATGGCTTTTGTGGTTATTGACACAGAGATGACTATCAGTTTCGAGCAACAGCATGATGACCACAATGATGATGCCAATGATCATTGTTTAGATTGAGTTTCTGTTTAGCTATGTTTAAACCATTGCGCGGCATTGGTCGTTGTCCTCTAACCTTTGTTTTGGCTTTAATTTAAAAGTGACATCAACATTTATTTTTAAGTTACATACATTTTTGCCTCCTCTTCATATACGTATTTATATATATATATATATATATATATATATATATATAGATATATATTTCTTCTCTTATTCCTTGCCCATTTCTGTATTTATTTGTGTGCCAAAAAATTGTAGCGCAGCGCATGATATCACTTATGGCTCGTAATTTGTTTTGGTTTTGATTCTCTGTTTTCTTTTTTGGTTAAAGGTTTTTATATTTGCTTAGAGCTCCATCAAGGTGGCATAGTAGACTTCTTCTTTCCTTTTTTGTTGCTCAGCTATTTGTCAATCACAACTACAATTGATTGTAGCCGTAATCTAATCTAAACAATATAACTCAAGAATTGGTAAAAAAAAAGTGTTGAGCTTTTTATGTCAGCTGCTCGTACCGTCGGAAAGTAGTTTTTTTTTTTTTGATTTTTACTCGACCTTGGCGTAGTCATTAATGGTTTATATAAATATATTCGTATATATTTTTGTTGTATCTATTGCATTTATTTGCCTTCACAGCTGGTCAAGCACTTCAGTTTGCTTCCAGGAATTTATTTTGTTTGGATTTGTTGGCGGAAAGGGCAAACGCCAGCGTTTCTCCCTTGAACAAACAATAATTGATTCAATTCAATTTAAATACCATTTGCCATCGATTCATGTTAAACAAACATTTGAGTTTAAGGAAATACTTTTCCACATAAAAAACATAGTTTAATCATGCTCGTGGGGATTTTTGCCTTAGAGACAATAGAGTTTTCGGAGAAAATAGTAAGAAACTTGGAAACATGGCACAATAATCTGAATTTTTTTAGATAAAAATATTTTTCCTAACATATTTAGACACAGAACAAACTTTTACTTTGCTTCTAACCAATCTTACCCCAAGCCAAAGATGGAAAAAAAGTATATAGATTATTAAAAAAGATAAGTAATTTTCAAAATCTTTCTTTATAAAAGTAAACAAATATTTTGAAACAATTTGAATGCAATATATGATATATATATGAATGAAAATAATTAATTGTTCTTTCTAAATTTTTAATTTTTTAGCTCTTTTGTCAAAAATTAGCTCTTTTTGTCAAAAATTAATCAATTAGTTTTAATAAAAAATTTGCTTTTTAAATTACTAAACGATTTGTTTTCATAAAATTATTTGTTCGCCCTAAAATTGGAATAAATTAAGTAAATTTTAAAAAATTAAAAATTGATAAATTAGACAATTATGCAAACGAAGCTGTCATATTTTTGAATGCGAAGCAGACAAAAGCACTTGGATCGTGGGCTGTTGGAAAATACCTCCTATGGTAAACCCATATCAAATGACGCGCTCATATTGAGTGGAAACTTAAGAAATATTAATGTGTATGACATAGATATAACAATATGAATGAATATATTTTTATTGAATGACGATAGTATTACTATATAAATATGAATGATTAGGCAACAAAAATTGCCACAAGAATGCTTAAATTTACGAAAAAATTTTAACGTAAATATAATATATATATTTTACCAATTGCTTACCAAGTAAACAAAAATTATTTGATCTTGGGTAGTTTCTCAATTTTCACAGACTTTGCCGCTTCAACAGGAAATGTGGTTTATGTGGTATCGTTTGTAATTCCAATAATAATTCAAGAATTCTCAACCACAAATTTGTATATTGAAATACAATAGATTTTTGTTTATTATTTTTTTTTTCTATAAGAGATCACAAAAAATGCACACAAACACAATTTCTGAGCAAATGTAAATTTATTGAGGAACTGCGACTGACTCAAATGAAAATGCGCGAGTTTCGTAAATTCAAATAGAAAACGAAATATTGTAGGATCTCGACAGAGTAACCGAGCTATGGAAACGATCACATGGGCAACTGAATATCGAATGCGCTTGCAATGCATTATCGGGAAGTCGCAAGCCCCTATAAAAAAATAGAAGCAACAACAACAACAGCAATGCCCATGCAAAATGTGCTCAATGAAATGCCGATTAAAGTAAGTTTGTGGTGAATATTTTTTCCGTTTTTTTAATGGCGCACGAATTTTGATGTCATGGCAAAAATTGTTTACACTGAATGGGCGATGGCGCATGTTTGGATTAGACATAGATATACGTATATATATTATATATATATATATATATATATATATATATATAAATATATATATGTGAGTATTTATAGGCATTACAAGGCAGCGCTTCTCGTTTAATATTGTGTTAAATTACTAATTAAACGAACCACTCAAGCATTGCCCCTCCAGAAAGGGAGGGAGAGGGAGATAGGGCGAGTGGGAGAATAGCTTCTCTCTCTCTCTTTCTCTCTGGAGCAATGCTACGGCCTGTTGCCATTTGATGATGTCATGAATTATCGTTTTCTGATTGAAAGTATCGATAGCCGACCAGCGACCAGCTCGACCCAGCCAACTGCTGTCGGTTCAGAACAAAGGCACCCCGTCAAAAAGCCACAGAGATTGTCTGTCACATGCTATGAAATGAAGTTGTCATCGCTACATTTGGACGCTGCCGTCGTCGCTCAGCTACTCCCCCATACACACACACATCTTGCCGGCAGCAGGGGAGTACGTCAATTTCGATTTTAAAGCACGCTATATAGGCTCAACAGTTCGTTGGCTAGTTATGAGGTCAACATTTCAAAAATAAATGGGTTACATGTGCCAAAACCAAAGAATTAATATACCACGCTTAATTCTTGAGTGAGTGTGTCTGTGTGTGTGCGTGTGGGCGCATCGATTGCTGCTCATGTTGTGCATGAAAAGTTGAAGTCAGAAAAAAAACCAAACACCAAAGAAAAGTGATTTGCGCAAGGTTAGTAGGCAAGTTAACTTAACACTTGTTTGTATACCCTGTATTTTATATTTCATTTATGCTTATTTGTATTTCAGAGCATAAGGTGCTTAAGTTGTTGAGATGCAAAAGATATGGAAAAAATTTGTTAAATATATATTTCGATATTTTATACAAATTATATAAATTTATGAAAATCTTTACTTTTCTTTTCTTTTTCTCTTCTTTTACAGAGTAACTGCTCGTCTGTCAATTGCGATTGTCGGTACATTAATTGATTTGTTTTCTGCTTCTTCTTCTCTCAGGTGAAACATTCAAAGTGAGTCAGTTGCGCGTGTTGCATATGGATCGATCTCAGCTGTGAGCTCTGAGGTCATTTGCAATCGCAGCAGCGTTTCAATTAAATGAACATTTGTATTGAAGTGGAAGTGAATGCGGCAGGTGCTACCAGGTGGGTGTGTGTTACTATATTCAAAGTCTATTTTGCGTTAGAGCTTTAAAGCTGTAGTGACTAATAAGGGCAGAGTCAAAAGCTTTAACGGTTATGGCAAGAGCGGCAGTCTTTCATTTTTGAATGCAGCAAAGCAAGCTATGATCATGATCATGATCATAGAATGAGATCATATCTAAAGACAAAGAGTACAGTCACGCATTTTACATAGATTACTCATAATTTAATGCTTGGCTGGATGAATAATCGACTGGGAAGATTACTATAGACAGGCAGGTCAAGAGCCATAAACTTCAGGGCGTGAAATAATCTTACAATCATTCTTCTTTGTGGCCAAATATGAATAAAAAATATTAAATTTAATGCTGGAATTCAGCGGATAAGTATTATTCGTACTAAACTGGAATAATTATGAGTGATTTAGGTCTCGGATAAAACCGGATAATTTATCCGAGACTATCCGACATACGAAAAATGTTAAATGTTTGTCTTTAGCTTTAATGTAAAGAAAATAAATGCAAATTCCATGTTGGAACTATCAGAGCACGTTATCCATACATATTTTCACCATGAAGTCAGCTAAAAACATTTTGGAGTTCAATTTTGCATATTTGGCACACCAGAAAAGTTCTCATAAATTATCCGATTTTATCCGGTATGGAAAAAACGCAATATCCACCTATTATATTACCACCACGCCTTTAAATGCACTCGAAAGCAATCAATTGCTATATCATTACGCCTTAAGAGCATTTAGCTACTGTCCTTAAGCAATATTCGATATTTATTTGAAATAAAAGAAAAAACCTATAAGAAGAAAATCCTATTAAAATGCGGCTTTTGAACGTCTAAAGACGTCAATCATAAAATGCAGAACAATCGGAGCAGCTTAGCCAAAACTGACAGCCAACCAAAAACGCCTCCATACGAAATAAATTCGATAAACTTTTGTTTTGTTTGAATTTGTTGCTTGTTTCATTTTACTTGGCGCTCACATGATTTAAACGCATTTTTGTATATTATTATTCTTGATTTTTTATATGTGTTGTGCATTTATATTTTGTTGAGCTAAATATTTACGATTATGTTTGCTAATTTGTGGCAATTATTTGCTTAGCAAATTATGAAGTAGCCTCGGCCCTCAGTTTTCACACTTTCTTTCATTCGACTTGTCGAATTTTATTTTTAGAAATGCTTTTAAATAAAGCAAAGTCAAACAACAAAACAAAGACGAAACAACGAATGTGTTAAACAATAATTTTGCTTATGTTTTTTTTACTTCTGCTCTTCTGTGTATACAAACGATGGCACTGAGCAACTCTTCGCGCGGACCATGAAAATCAAGTGCAATGCAAGAGCATAAACAAAACTGATCTATGGCCATGGCTGTGGCTGTGTCTATGGAATGCTTGTGCTAAAAATAGAGAAAACAGCCATTTTTGAAGACTATAAAAATGCACAAATATTACACACACACCCACATATATATATATTTATATTTATGATGTATTGAAATCTAAACATTGTCTATCATAAAAAATTGAAAAAAAGAGCGAGATAACGCTGGCTAATTTGAACAAATATTTAAATTAAAATTTAAAAATAAATTGAACATGAGCGAATTACTGCTATAAAATTTAATTTAAGGTTGTTTTGTTTAAAAATATATATAGGAAAATGTTCAAAACAAAATAAATATCTAAGAAATAAACTTGGGTTAGATTTTCAATATTGCAATATTTTAAAATATTTTTTTTGGCATAGGCTATTGCAAGAATATAAATTTTGTTATTGCATTCAGAATGGCATGAGTCTAGCTGCAAATTGAAACCAAAAACAATGTAATATGTCAAATGGATTATTAATGTTTTGGACTTGCCTTTACTATTGCTCATATTTGGTCAGGCTAAATTAGCTGCATTAAACAATGATATAAAAGTTTGTTACTTTATTTGTCTCGGCCATCTAGTTAGTCACTTAGTTGGCTTTGTTTATAATTGATAAACACTTTTCCTTGACTTCATAATACCCTTTGTTTGCTTGGATCTAATTGTGTATATAGCAGGTGACACCATAGAGTAACAATCAAAATAGCGTATGGCGCTGATCTATTGGCTATATAAGTCGCCGACATTGTTAGCATTATCGATTTGCTATCACGAATATACATATATATTTGCCAAGCACTTCTGTTTAAGGCGTCAGTCAACTTGGCCTTTAGCTAAACGTATTACGTATACGCAGTAAGTGTGTAGGAAAGGCCTTTATGAGTAGTTGGCATTATTTTTAGCTCACTGCAGTTGCTTTTGTAGAAATTCGATTCGCTATTGCAATTTGTTATTAATAATCAATTAATTCAATGGCTATGCAAATTGGTGAGTATCTGTTGGAATTACTTGATTTATTCTGCTCCTTTCTAATTCGGTATTTGTATTTCGTCTGCTGGTTCTCGACTGGGCCAAATTGTTTACTACACGTTTCGTAATGGAGGCGTTTGTGGAAAAGCTGAATGAATAATAAGCGAATGCGCACATTTGTTTATAAAATGCATTTTTCCACAACATTAATTATTATTTATTAGCAAACGTGCCGCAGTTCCGCGATGACCGGGCGCAATTGTGTGAAAATTGAGTGCCAAGCAAAACCTTTTGCCTAATTGATTTTTACAAAAAAACACAATAATGGAAAATACATGAATAAAATATTATATGAATATATATCTTATATATATTTATAGATGACAAAGCACAGTTAAACTTTACATCAATTAACTTGGTTTTTGCCCAATGAGTAATGATTACAATTTTATCCGTTAAGTAGTAGCTTTTAAACGTTCAACTATTGAACAATCGGATAAATTATCCGATTTTATCCGAAAACCCCAAAAAGCACGCAAGACACTTCTATCAGCCGTGAAAATGACTATACTACTTTTATATCACTCATAAAGTGCCTTTTAATATTATCCGAATCCAAATTCATTACATATCTCGATATGAACCTGTTTTAGGTGTCAATTTGCCTGTTAAACAATTTTTTACTTCAGACTGCATGAATAAGCATGTGGACAAACGAGCCAAACTTATCCGACTACTTAAAATATGTATATGAGATTTGCACAGCATTAAATTTCGACACAATCTAAGATAAAAAGTAGTTTTTTATTACAGATAATTATGGATAATTATGTGACTAAGCTTTTGGTGTGAATTTAAGTGTTTAAACTACAATTAAAAGCTGGCGAGGTATAGTTGCTGTGAAATTCTCTAGAGTTAATTAAATGAATTTCAACAACGATCACGCCTTTGAAAACTATAGGAATAAATTACTTTTACTCGTAGCTGGATAATTAACATAATGGCTCGAATTGTGGCTAATAAAGGCTTTGTTATTTAATGAAATTATTTATTATCTTCATATTCTACATATAAATATGCTTGGACTCCATGCCATAATCAAGTTAAAAATAAAGCATAATATCACGACGCCATAAAACACAAGTACTTATAAGCCAAAAGCGATAAATGCAGCTCATATAAGCAAAACAAAAACAATAACAAAACTGAATTGAATTGCAAAAAAAAAGAAGGAAAATAATAAAACAAAAAGAATATGATAGTAAATGGCATAAAACAATTGACAAAAGAATGCGGCAATATTTTTTTTTGCTAAATTGAAGTGCCTCTGATAAAGTCATAAAATACATATATATGTATGTATCTGTGTATATATCTAAAGATATATGTAAGAGCGGCCTTTGCGCGCGGTCAATGCGTGATTTATTGATGCAGTAATAAAATGAATGAAATTGAAGCATCAAAAAACCGAAGCGAAAGACAATGACCGCAGTCAGTGTGTGATCAACGTTCTGACTTGCAGCAATTGAATTAAAGCGACATTCAAATACAACAACAGCAACAAAATGTAATTAATAATGAAACGCAACAACTCTTTCAATTTAACAGCCTCTCTGTGTGCTTCGAGCCCATAACTTTTTATAGCCGCAGCTCTGTGATTTATGTGTTTGAATTAGTTGCTGCCGTTTTCACGTTCCAGTTGCAAAGTCACACAAAAGCGTTAATTTCACCAAACATTTGGCTGTCAGTAAATCTGGGTGTGTGTGAATGTGTGTGTGTGGATTCACAATTGATTGAATATGAATGCATTTACCTACAAAATATTTTGCAAATGAATAACACGTGTCGAGCAATCTGCAAGAAGGTCAAACGAATCACGAATTAAAGAAACAATAAAACGAAACCAAGTCAGACGCTCAAATTCAATTTGCCAATGCATAAAGCAAAGACAAAGGCCCGCCAGTGGTCCAAAGTCGTAAAAATCATTTAATTAAATGAAGTATCGCTCTGCATATAAAATACCCTGTAACGATTATTTGTTTGTTTAAAACTTGGAAAAAATATAAAAAAATTAAAATTTGTTGAAGCGAACTGAAATGAATTCAATTTTTATTTAAACTAAAATTAAATATTTAAAAAAAAAAATTAATTGAATACAAATCTATATTCATTAAACATTTAAAACTATATTTTTTAAAAAAGGTTTTCCACTTGACTTTGAATATAAATTAAAGATTTTATTAAAATAATTACTAAATTTAAAAAAATAATATAATATTAAAATAAGAAAGTTTTCAAAATAAAATGCTTTAGGAAGAATTTTAAACAGGACAATCGAGATTCAAAGATAAATGTATTTAATATATTTCCATATTTAGAGAAAACCCTCTGTTCTTGCTCTTTTCTACTAAGTATATTTTTCATGTAATCATCTTTTTAATATAAAAACATAAATATCACAAAATATATATAAATTCTATCCGTAGTTCTTAATTTGTAATATTAAGTATACGCATGCGTATACGTAACTCGGGTTATGCAAGCAGCAAATTTATACAATTTCATACAATCACAGACAATTTGCCTATAATTTTTACAAAACTCTAAGCACGCAAGTCGTTTGGCTTTGTACACCATTTGGTTCGGGTATCTCAAAGTCGGGTTACACTACAAAATTCGTTTGCTGTGCTCCAAGCAATTGTCAACGCCGCGGGCACAATAAATATGTTATGAAAATGACAATTTGTCGGCTGACTTATGACTTTATCGTATGCAAATTGTGACAAGAAATATGTATGTCCATATGTATGTATGTATGTTTATATATTGCACAGTTTGTGTTTACAGCATTTGACATTTTAATACATTGTTATTGTGGCTCATTTAAAAACAATTTATTTTGCCAATAACAAAAATAAACAATAAATGAAATATAATAAATAAAAATAAGAATTATATATGTGTATATGCAGCTCACGCGCTGGCAAGAGATCAAGTTCATTGAATTTTCACATTGGCGACAAAAGAAATATAAAATTTAAATAAAAATAAACGTAAAAGAAAAGCAAAAAAAATGTCTTTGCTCTGTGTGAAAAAAATAAAAGCAGCAAAAAGTTCGCCTTGTCATTTAATTGAATATTTTTAGTGCTGCGCGCCGCGTTGTGAGAGTTCGCAAAAATCAAATATATATGTATATAGTATTTAGTATATATATAAACAAAATATATAAAGCATTTTAAAATAACGATGACAAAATCTCGCTCGCTGTATTTTTGTGCAACAAAACAAAAGGCACTAAAAGAAGACAAGAGAACAAGATGTATTTGTTTTTGAAGAAATTTGTTGTTATTTTGGTTTTTATTCGACTTTTTTTGGCTTGTTTGGGGGGCATTCGCCCAGGAAGGCGGCAGCGCAATTAGATTAAAGGCGTGGCCATAATTCATGTGTTGTCTCGGCCGCCCATGTGATTAATCACGGTTTATGTCATGAATATCAAGCAGTAAGTGCCACAAATGTGACTGAACGGATAAGCTAAATATATTATCCGCTGCTCTTTGGCGGCAAAACGGATAAAACTGATAATATATGTGGATAACAGAGACTGAGATAAATACATTTAAATAATGTATACAAGAAAAGAAATATATATCTAAAAAAAAAATTTAAAATCGTTTCCTTTGTCATGACCGATAAAAGCAAATTTGTCAACTGTCAACGGATAAACAGGAACCTATGAAATACATTGTAAAACAACATATAACAGCGAATCTGAGAATTTGAAAAATATGACTTCTCTTTTGCTAATACGGATAACAGAAATATAGAGGATTAACAATCCGAATGTAATATTTTGTCATACAAAGATTAAAGCTGAGATTGATTGTAAGTTTAAAGTTGCAAACTCGTTAATTTCAATCAAAACAACATAGGGTAACTGAGGGTAGCTCGCAGTCGAGCATTAATTTATTGCTACATTCTTATTTAATTCCAGCTTATTATTAAGCCAATTACGTTACGATCAGCAAATAACTTTACATTGTTGAAAGCTTCAATTGCTATTTTTGTAATGCATTCATATTATGGCAAAAATGCATCAACAAAAGACAGATAGGTTTATCCGTCATTATCCGGCTGCGTTATTTATATGTGGTTCATTCATAGTACATGACGCCATACGAATAAAATTTGAAAGCCCATAAATTATGGTAACAATATATAAATATTTATATCGTTCCGATTGCTATTGCGACCTTGAGCAATTGAAGAGAGTTTGACCTATGTACTGAAAAGACATTGAAAGCAGTTCAAAAGAAACTATAAAAAAAGCAAATTTATGCTTTATAGATAAATATTGCTTAAGACAAATGGGAGAATGCTCAAAGTTCAATTGTGGGTGTGTCAGACGCAATAGAAACAGTCCATATGGCATAGCAAAAGTTCTTGGATAATCGTCTGGGAAAAAAACTAAAGATAAGAGACAGATTAGATTAGAGCTCTTGCATTGAAACAAAAAAAAAAGGCTGAGAACTATTTTATAGAGGTATGCGAAATATTTGCTATGTAAAGTAAAATCAGTTGCCATGTGGGTAGAATAAATTAAAACATTTGCTATTAATTATATATAAATAATTGCATTTAAAATATTTTTTTTAATATTCTGTTAAAAATTATAATTATTTGGGTTTTATTTTGCTAAAAAAATTTGTTGTATAAAGTTTTGCTTCTAAAAAATCTCAATAAAAAAGATATATATAATAAACATTTTAGTAAATAGTCAGTTTTTAAATTAATTCATATATATTTACTTAAACTAAATATTAGTCACAGCCAAAATTCATAAAATATAGCTCAATTTTTTTGCACCAAGCACCAAAAATTAGTAAAAAAATAGAAATAACTAAATAAGGAAAACTGAAAAGTAAATTAAACATACCCAAAAAACAATTGCGTTATTTGCGCTGGCGTCTGGCAGATATTGTGCACATTGAGGGTGCGGGGGCGGGAGAAGAGCATGCTTGAGCTGTTGCCCAACAGATTGGGCAGACAGGCAGCCTCCGCTATGATGGCCGATGTGGAGTTGCTGCGCAGCGTTGTATACGCTCGCAGTTGATCAACATTTGCAGCATTTGCCGCAGCAGCCGCTGTCAAGGCGGCAGACGTGGAACGTAGCTCGACAGCTGTTGTTGTCTCCTCTAGTGTTTCGACCAGGTCTTCAGCTGAATCGAGCTGCATGGGCTGACTGCTGCTGCTGCTGCTGTTGCTGCTGCTGATGCTGTTGTTGTTGTTGTTAGCTTTGCTGCGCAGCTTGTTGTAGACATTGTTGTTGTGATTGTTGCGATTGTTGTTGATGAGATTTGGTATTTTGGCGCGTTGATTGTTGCTTCGATTGCTGCCGACAATTGCTTGTGCTGCCATTGTGCTGCTAGCGTTGTTGTTGGTGTTGCCGCTGCTGGTGCTGCTGCTGTTGAAGCGTTGTTGCAAACGCATTTTGGCCAATTTGCTGCGCATCGAATAAATAATTTAAAGGCTTCGGCTTGCTGACTTTATGTCAAACATTTCTGCAATAATTTCCTTTTGCCCTTTACTGATTTATGTTTTTATGCTGTTTGTTGTTGTGCTGTGATGCCGGAGACAACATTTCACACAGAGGTGCAGCGGTGCCTTTCACTTTCAACTAAAGAATTTTTGAGGTGCGCAAAATAGAAAATAAACAGAGTATTTTTGTTTTTTCTTTTAGAAACAATAAAACCAAAACAAACAGAATGTTGATAAGCTTTTCTTAAATATTGTGTATAAAATACGTATATGTATATATATCTTAAAGTCACTTATTTGTTGTTTTCTTTAGCAACTGTAGGCGTGTGCACCATGACAAATATTTGAGTGTAAATATTTGGCTTTGCTTTTCAAATTTTTTATTTTATTTTGTTATTTTTTGCGCGCGCTGCAAATTAATTTCTTTTATATATTTATTTTCTTTATACAAATTTAGAAATGATTTTATATATACATATGTATGCGTGTGTTTGTGTGTACATTTTGAACGAACGGAAATTGCCTCACAAACAGCATACACACGAATAGCACCCGAAAGCTAGCAGCTTTTGACACAGTGCGCACGTAGACGCACACACACACGACGACCAACACACAACGTTGTGAACGCGTCGAGCCAACGTTGCTGAATGATTCGCCCAGCACAACAAAGCGCGCAGAAGTACTACGCTCAGCGTCACTTCGCACTGCGGTCGCTGCGCAGTTGTTACTCTGAGAGCACACGCACGTGTGTCGCCCTCTCTCTCTCTTTCGTTCATGTGTGCTGCTTCTCTTTGTGCCGCTGGCCGCTTTTCTTTGCTAAGTTTTTTGTTTTTAAAAACAAACATTCAATCAAATGCTGTCCATCTCAAGTTTGCTGCTCTCAGCTTACAGCGCGCGTGGGCTGCTTTCGATAGTCGAAAAATTATGTTTTTTTTTCTTATTTGGCGTATCGATCGGTCGTTCGATCGAATGGGTTTCATGGCAACGAACCAGCACTGCTCGCAATTTCCACAATATTGAAGCAGCGCACAGTGGTAGCAAAAATTAAATAAAAAAAAGTTCAACTTAATTTTGATATTTCCTAAGCACACATTATATGGATGCTAATATTAATATTGTAACCAAATTTAATAAAACATTTGGAGTAAATTTAAAATAATTTTTTTTGCCCATTTGCTAAATTATTTGAAAGTAAAAATTATGTTTTTACTATTTTCATTTAATTTAAATTTTATATACAAACAATTACTTTATCATTGAAATTGTAAACTATATGATAAACATTATTATGCCAAACGTCCTATTAAATATTATATATTAAATAAAAATTAAAAAAGAAAAGTTTAATTGAAAAAACAGAAAAGTAAAAAAAAAATATATATATAAAAAAATATAAACATTTTTTTAGCATCATATTGAAAGATTTAAATGAAATACTTTAATTGTTTGTATATTTATATAGTTGTATATTTTTTAGTCATAAATTAAGTACAATATTTTATTTCAGAAATCTTTTTTCGTGCCCAATGTGCGTAGCTTTCTCTTTTTTTTCTAATATGGATTTTCAAAACAAACTGTCTGGGCTCCCAACAATGAAAGTTATTATAATAAATGTGGAATCATAGTTTTTTTCTTGTTCGTTTCTCAATACTATGACTAACTCTTGGAAATGCTCCTAATTACAAATTATAGTGATTACTCATTGGTATTTTAGATTGTGCAAACAAAAAGTAAAAAAAAAACAACAGCAACAAAAATTAGGCATTTAGTTGGGGCCAATGTGAGTAACAATCGGAGCCAGATAAGTTACGGCGATAAGGTCTAAAAGTGGGATGTATGAATGCAGAAAACATGGCAACAGCTGCTCCTTAAATAGGACCAACAAGCAGGTATCATGCATATGAGCTGTATTCTAAGGTATTTCCGCGCTGCTAGCCAAGAGATGAGTTCCTCTGATTGTCAGCAGCTGTTGGTGGGCGTGTGTGAAAGACAGGCTAACCTATATATATATATAAATAAATGTATCTGGGAGATACTATATATGACAGTCCAGATGCCAAATTTAAATACAAACAATAATTTATTGACGCCGCTCGAAATGAGATTATGAGCGCGTGTAGGTGAATGAATATATAGTTATATATAGTGATATATCTATTTTTTTTTTAAAACAAAAAAAACTGGCACGGTAAAGAGGGCGTTGCTTTAAATATTATAATGTATGTCAGGGTTTGCTCTTGGCACTTGTGCCACACGAAAGTTCAAAAAGATTTGCGCACATCTAACCAACTATATATATCTATATCTATAAACACATATGTAGTTTATATTTATGTATGTTTGTATGCTTTTTTGCCTTTGGCCAAAATAATTTTTAGAGATATTGTGGATGCTGTCATGTACGCGCCTTAAATGAGCATTTTGCGATGATGCCATTTTGTTGTGGGTTGCTTTTGTTTTTTTTCTTGTTTATTAATGATCTATTGAAAACGTTTAAAAAAAATAAAATAAAAAAACTTAACAAAAATGATTGGACTGTGTGTATAAGGTGAATACGTTTAAGAAAAAGCTTACAAATTGCGAATTCGTTTAAAGCCGGATAACAAGCTGTGCGTATAGATTTGGCATATCTTTTAATTGGCAGCGGATAACATAAATGTTAACTATAATGGGTGTTATCCGAATGAAATATTCTGAACGGATAATGTGGAACAATGAAATATATTTAAATTAGGAACAATAGATTTGTCATACATTTTAATTGGCAGCGGTTAGCATAAATGTTAACTAAATTGGGTGTTATCCGAATGAAATACTAAGCAAAAACGTAAACGTAAACGTAACGTACAGCAGACAAGATCTGACAGATACTGCATACATTTGAGTTGAATACGGATAACAGACTAGTTATGCTATTGACTATAATGGGTTTTATCCGAAGAATATATTCTGCATTGATGACGTATGGCAAATGATATATATATTTGTTTGGATAAGAATCTGTGTGTATTTTAAGATAAGTAATGCTTATAGATTTGTCATACATTTGTATTGGCAGCGGATAAGATATATGTTAAAAATGAGAATATTCTGAACGGATAAAGCTTAGCAGTTAAATTTATTTTCGATTATATACAAATGTGGATAAGAATTTCGATATTTAAAGTTAGAATACGATCTAATGACATAAAATACTGGAAGGGTGTTGAGTTGGATAATGAATAATACAAAATGCTAATCTAATACGACGACCTACTTAAAAATAACAGTAAATATTAGTTTATTCTTAGCTAATTGAATTCATGGGCAAGTGGAATGGATTCAGCTAATGAAAGGTAATATCAAATGTCAAAATATTTACACCTGACTGCGCAGTACATAAAAACGCGATCAAAGCTTATCATTTAATCGTCTTAGCTAATTTGCAAGAAATTAGGCGCTTGATTAGCGACTTGCGGCGTTTGCTTTCTGTTTGCTTTTTCTTTTATTTTTGCATGGGCTGAGTAAGTCGCTAAAGTAAGACAATTAAGTATTAGGGTATATTAGAATTTAACAATATATCAAGAAAAGGAATATCAAGTTTGACGTAAATTAACATGCAAAATAATATGGATAAATTGATTTTAAATTAAAAAATAATATAAGGCGTAAAACAGACTTTAATAAACATCAAATTAATCAAAAATCAATTAAAATTCAATTATTTATATTTATATTTTTTAAATAATTGATTACAAAATATTCAATTCATTAATTATTGATTTATTATTCAAGTAAAATATATTTAAAATTGATATTCATCAAATTTTGGGACGTAACTATTACCTCATTGAAACATTTAAATGAAGGGTATAAACTAGAGCTAAGCTGAAGCTAAATAGTTGAAAACATTTGCAAATTGGTCACGCCAAAGTAAATGGCAAATACATTGGCGCCTCTCTCGCCCGCGCCCTCCTTCTCTCACGCTCTCTCTGAAAGGGGGAGCGGGCGATGAGTTGATTGGCAGTTGATTGCCAGTTGATTGACAAATTGTGCGATTGTATGCGTTTGGAAGGTTTGTCGCCTTAACCTGGCATTGCGCACATTCTGTTGCCTAGATATTCAAATTTTATATAGCTTTACTTTTATTTATTTCGTTTATTTAGCTTTGCGCTGTTTGACTCTGATAAGCGCTGGCCGCTTACTTTATGCGCATATTTCACGACAATTCAATCAAGCTAGCCGCACATGGACATATATATGTGGACATGTGTGTGCCTAGCGATAAGTTTCTAAAAAGCTAGGGCGTAGATAAACAAAAACCACTGAAAACAATCAAAGTAAATATAACAAAACTTTATGCCATATTTGCATATGCGTATGTGTGATATTTATTTAAAAATAAAAATATGAAGAGAAAAGAAGAAGAGCTACGAGACGCCAGCCAAAAATGAAATACAAATTTATCGCGCGCAAACACAAACGACCTTCAGGCTTTTATGGCCCGGGCTTTGCCTTTTTTGCTTACACACGTTTTTATTTCCGTTTTGCTTTAATTGCTTTTCACTCGTTGCTCAATTGCCGGACTCGCCTTCCTCTTCCTTGCAGCCTTTTCCTCAATAACTGTTATTGTAATGAATGCAATTAATTCTTTTGCGACGCGATGCGTCGCTACTTCTTCTTGTTTACATTGTCAGCGCTACCAGTGGCGCTCACCAGCATGTTGAAAGAGAGCAAAGGGAGATGCAGAGAGGCTTTCAGCGCCATGGCGCTCACTCCTCAGAACATTACATTTGTGCTCTCTCTCTAGTTCTCTGCAAACGCACTAGAATAACCGTAAACAAAGGCCTGAGCATTGCGAGCATTTCTAGCACAGCATTGGATACTCTTTAATTGAAGTTTTCCTTTTCTTGTTCATAAAGGAATATTATTTTATTGCTTTACGATTCTTATTGTGGATATGTTATAAAGTTATGAATAGACTGATAAAATTTCAAAATTGATTCTCTTGTTGTCCTAAGCAAAATCTAAATTTTTACTATGTATGATCAGTATGAGATCAGTCTATTCTCCCTCGTCTCACACTCTTGAACACAGTACGAGTTTATTATTGTTTAAGATAATTCATCTCACCATTTCAACAAAAAAGTAAAAAATTTAAAACTCATTAAGAACGTATATCTAGAAGAAATGTTATTCAATCGTTATGCTAGTCGGGCACTCCCTACAGTTTAATCTTTTTTTTATACGGTTTTTCTTCTTCAAATTATTTCATAACCTTTAAACAAATATTTTGATGTTTTATCTTTTTTTATTTTTCTTCAAAATACAATAATTGTTTTCTGGTTACAGCGACTGAGCTTGCAGTTGTTTTGTTTTCTACGTTATTGTTATTAATAAGATAACGGAAAAGAATTTATTTAATCTTTTTAAGCAGAAGACACTCTCTTAGCTGAAGTTTCTTGTTGTTCGCTACGTTGTTGATGTTTATAAGGAATTTTTTTTATTTTTGACTATAATTTATTTTCTATTTTATTTGTTACTTGCCCATGTATTTCCGCGTTAATCACTTTAAGTGCAAAAGTAGATTATTGTCAAATAATATTCTTATAATAGCAATAACAAAACAACAATGCATTGCCATTTGCGGATGAGTCGAGTGGGGAAATGATAAATTATTGGGGGCAGAGTGCACTCTCTGCTCATGTCTGGCATTGCACTTTAGATAGACATAGCAATAGGAATGGATATAGATATAGATATATCTACACACATGACTAAAATATGATGTATTGCAATTAGCAATTGACATTGCCTGATGTCATACCAGAAACAAATGTAATTAATAATGTTAGCTTAAGATTGTAGTATTTTTTCTGGAATTAATTGCAAGAGCTTATCTTGATCTGCTCAGTTCTTATAAAATACTTCTGAGTCAATTAAGAAATGCCTAGTTATCTATAATTAGTTTTTAAAGATTTTAGTATTGTGATTCGGGCATTCTGTTTTCACAGATTTTTCATGGGTTAAGAAGTTTTAAAAAATATTCTTTTGTTTCCCAGAAAAGAAAGATCGTGGGTATTATTTTCCAGATTATTGACTATATCAATTTTTGGTTTTGTTTAATTAATTATGTTTTGAAATACAATGGAAATATATATACAATTTCCCTAATTTTAATAATGTTATTGAATTATATATTTATATTTATTCGTTTTTAAGTTTTAATGAAATTTGATATATATATATATATATATATATATATATACGTTCTTATTCATTTAAAAATCTTTTGAAGATTGTTTCTCAAAATATAAACTTAAGAATATAATAAAATATTACGTACTTTTATCAGTGCCACAAATAACAATAATAAATTCTGCTGAGCACATCTCAAAGTTTACACTAAGAGCCAAGGACTCTGATATAGTTGAAAGGTAAACGCATTTGAATTAATTGCAAATTGATTTCCTAGACTGAGCAATAAAAGCTCAATAGCTCGATTCGGTTAAATATTAACACATTTTTCAATAAATTTCTTTTTCTTGCCTAGAATTTGCCTTGAATGCTGACAGCGTCTATTTTTGATTTATATATGTTTTTTGTTTAATTTTTTGACCTATTCCAGAGACGCGTTCAAAAACGAAACCAGTCAAGGTCCGCGTTCTGGCCGAAACTAACGGACCGCTAGCGAATTGCCATAAACAATAGTAAAAAATTGTTAACAATTCCTTTAAAAAAAACGCAAAGCTATAAGCAGAATGTGAGCGAAAAAAGCTAAGCTAACGGAGCAAAGAGCGTTGCTTAGGTCATTGACCAAAAAGAATTAATGTTATTGTAAAAAACTAAGAGAGAGAGAGTCTACCAAAAGCGTTGCCATTGGAGCACTCGCTCTCTCTCTCTCTCTGGTTCTCTTTGTCGCTCATTCGCTCTGGTGCCGAGCACGTTTTCCAAGAAAAAAGCCAACGACGCTACTTTTTGTGTTTGTGTGCGCGTGTGTGTGTGGCGATCTCTCCCACAAGCAGGCACCCATACATGTACACATACGACATACCGTCTATGAGGGCTGGCTCTTTGCTTTTTTGGCAAAGCCAACAATACTTTTAATAGCAAAAACAATAATAACACGCAGCAGTAGCAGCAGCAATAACAACAACTACAACACCAACACCAAACACACAAAGGAAAGTTGTTTTTGTCGTTTTTTAGCGCTGTTGTATGGTACAAAGCGGTGTGCGCTTACGTCATTCATAAAAATAAAAACGCAGCGCAAAGCAAATGAGCAGCACCGCTGAATCGCTATCTCACTCTCAGTGTCTCTCTCCCTTGTTGTTGCTGCTTTATGTTTTCGTATGTTCTTGTTCTTGTTGCTGCTGCTGCTGCTGCTGGTCGTTCTCACTTAGCTATTTACCTGAAGAATATTTTAACCATTTTGTTTGGCATTATTTAAACGGCTGTCGTTGTTACTTGACACTCTTCTTATACATATTTAAACAAATTTGAGCTACATTGCCACGAATAGCGCGTTTGTTTTTTATTTTTTTGTTTAATCGAGCCGCAGGTTTTGTTTTGCACACACATAAAAATCTACTACTTTTCGTTTAGATTTTCACGTAGCACTGAGCTTCTTGTCATTTTGGTGTGTGGGGAAAACGTTAACAACAGAATGACACTGTCCCTTAAAGTATTAATTTATCGTTTGGCCGCCACAAAATATCGAAAAAGCGGAATCTGAACACATAAGCTGCCCTCTTAAATTCAATTTTAAGCGCCACTGTTTGTTTTGTTAAGCAATGTGCGGAATTTATATTTATTTCATGTTTGAAATTGTATTTTTATTAAAGATTTTACAAACACATATATTTTTGAAATTAACGACTCTTACTCATAATAATAATGCAATCAAATTATTTGTATCTGAAACTATATAACATTTTTGTTAAATAAATGTTGTGCTCAAATTGGTAATAGAGTTGACACATATCCAGATAAAGGTTGCTTACTGTGGCAATTAGGAATGATATAGCAGCGAGCAATTAGATATTCGCAACATAGCGCCAAATTCAAAATTATGTAATGTAAAAGATGAACTGCTCATTAATTAAACATAGGAGCAGGGCAGAAGCAAGGTAATGTGTGAATCATTTTCCACACTTTGTCCGGAATTTGCACTTAGCTGGTTTCATTGTCACTCGCAATATCTTAATTACAAGACTCGCCTCGAGTGTCTCGATATCTGCGACGCTCTTTTCAGCGGCGGCTGGTCTTATTGTTCGCGTTTAATTGCAATTACCTGTCAGATTAATGGGCAGTGCCCACCTCTCTTAATTGTAGCAACAACAGCCACAACAGCAGCTGGCGCCACCTACCGCCCACCACTGAACAACATATTTGCATTGTTTAATTGCCACTCAAAGCGCCCCCTACCTACACACACACGCAAACACCCGCTCGCTTACACACATGGCCGTTAAAGTGCCGCATTTCTTAATGAATATGCAACAATGAGAACTCAACTCAACTCGAGTCAACTTAACTCAACTCGACTCGGCTCGGCTCGACGCTGCTATCCTGCTATCCTTTCTGACCACACCAGTTGCACGGCACCTGTTAATGAGTTACTCAAGTGGACGGAGTTGAGAGCAGCGAAAGCGAGGCAACAGGACAACGCCTTGATATCAATGCACATACATGGCATGCGTGCAAGCGAGATGCCGTTATTTCAAATATAAATTTCATATTTAATGGGCAATTCGAAATTCGTTAGAATTATAACAAAAATATTAATAAATTAATAATAATAAAAGAAAATAAATACACAATATATATATATATATAATATATATATAATTGAAAAAAATTTGTATTTTGAATATATTGAAATATTTTTCGGTTAGTTATGGTTTTTTATTTATTTTTTATATTTAAATTTTAAAATATTTTGTAGTTATTAAATCTCTATTTAATTTAATAATAAATATCGATAAATATAATAATAAAATGATCGAATAGAGATATTTCAATGTTATTTATTATATAAGCGCAGAATGATGCAAGTAGCAGCTCTGTGCTGGGTTCAGGGTATCTTCTAGTCGATCACTTCCACCAGGAGCACTTTTTCAATTTCAATTTTTTTTATGCGTCCCGCATTTTATATCCTGCATAAGATTCCAAATATTTTGCATTCGTTCCTCCATCTTTGAAGCATTTTCTTCCTCGCTTTGCTTGTTGGCCCGTTTTTGTAAGACTTCCAATGCCAGTCTCACGGTGGTATCATCGACCTCCACTTCCTTGACTTTGCTTCAATGATCTGCGTTTTCTCGCCTATATTTTCATCGATTTCTATTTCCTCTTGCCCTGCTTCCACCTTCGATGAGTACTCATCTTCGCTGTCATTAG